>NC_133028.1:6082272-6245227 GCF_048771995.1 Taeniopygia guttata
CATGACAGTCCCATAACTCATTTGTGAGAGTAATGTCCTTTTTTTCTGCTCTTAACTTGGTCTCATAATTTCATTAGTTAGTGTCTGTCTGTCCCTTGAAGTTTTGAGAAATAGTGCACTTATTTTGGATAATAATTTGCAGTTATTTCCTGTTCACCTTCTCCATGTAAGTCACGACTTCACAGACCTCTCTCAGATCCCCTCTGCTGTTTTTTCTCCCGAGATGAAGCGTTTTAGCCTATTCTGCCTCTTTTGTCTGGAAACTGTTCCCTGTCTGGTGTCTTGTTGCCCTTTCTTGCCTTTTGTAGTTCTGCTCTATCCTCTGTGAGATTGGTGCATTGAAGCTATGTGCAAAAATTTTTGATGTTGATCTGAAGTATTTTCCTACTAGTTTTTAATTTTCTTGTTGCCTTTTTTAATTCCCATGGACCACTAAGTTCTTCTTTTTAAAAAACATTCCAGGGTATGAAATTTTTCTTAGGTTCTCACATTTGTAAAGCCAAGTGAATGGCATCACTCACATCCCCATTCCCTCAGTGACAGCCCCAAAAAATTCAATTTGTGAATCAGAATTTCTTCCTACAGATACAACACTTGACTCTTCCCCCTTACACCTTGCTCTCTGATGTCCCTAATGTTCTTTTTTAGAATGTTTTACAGTTTGCACAGAATCACACTTGTCTTATTCATTCCTTCTCTGGGAACTGCTTTTTCATTTTGCACCGCATTTACTGCTTCTATTCTTTTGGCATAGGCTGATTTAAACAGCAGGCTGGCTCTGCACCAGGGATAACCATTCAGCAATTTCCTCTTTGGATTTCCATAGAGCTCTTGGGTCAATGCTGTCTGGTCTTGCAGATTGGTCTTATTCATTTTATCAGTTTGTTTAAAAACCTTTTCTACTGATGCTCCTTTGGGTTTTCTCTTCAGATGCGCTCTTGAGAAGGAAAGGCTGCAGTGTGGGACACATCCTCAGTATTTATTTGACTTTGTCATCATGAGATAATGTGTCTTGAGTGCTCATCTATCACATATTGATCATCTATCAGTCTGAACAGCTGTCTGGAAAACTACTTGCTGTGAGGCAGTTTTTGTTATGAGCTTTCAGAGCTTTAGAAAATTGCTTTTCAGAAGGATTTTTAATACATTTATATTGACTTCTAACACTGGCTTACCTGTGTGCATGTGTCTTCCATATTCCCTTTCTGAACTTCATTCCCATGCTTTGCTTCTGATAGACTTTATTCTGTTCTTCACTCCACTAACATTTAGGTGCTGTTCAAATAAAGTCTGTGACTCCTGAAACCATTTGACTCCTGACTCTCCCTTTTAACTTCCTTCCAGTACGACTCTTCAGTTTTGTGTTACTGCCTGTCAGCATCCTGAAAGTGGAGAAAAAGCTCAATTACTTAAAATATGAAAGATGTGACTGGTAACCAATACGTCAGTTTAATGCAGGACTTGGGTTAGTACTAGTCAGTAAATGTCTTCCTACATTTAATATGATATAAAATATGACCCCTGCCAAAATTCAAGGCAGTTATGCAATACAGTTTCTCCACTTTGGCCTCCTAACATGTTTCACAGCATATAAATGCATACTCTGTAGGCATTATCAACTTTCTGCCAGTTTGGTCTCTGAACTCCTCACTTCTATCCTGATCAGGGCCCTGCTGAACACTACCAAAAGAATACAGGTGAAGAGAAATTAGGCTGAGGGTCTCAGCAAGGTGGCCAGGACAGGGCAGGACTCAGAAGAAGTGAAGGAGAACAAATGTGATCAATGGATATAAATCTGAAGAATACAGTGTTCTGGATAAGCAAGATGATGGGCTGGAAATTTGGCCAAAATACATCTAAGAACTCTTTCAAGAGGAAAATAGAAGTTTAGCCTGGGATTAAGTTGAAGATTGGTAAGAGCAATGACACAGGGGAGGACCCAGACAAGGACAGATGGAATGGGAATGAAGTCAGGGAGAGGTGAATCAGGGGTAGGAGAGGTCATGCTCAGGAGATGAGAGGTCACAACCCAGAAGGATGGAGAGGAGCAGAAAGCAATGAAAATAACTCCTTAAACAGTGACTGGTTGAGGCAAACCTGCAACCAAACCTTCAAGAAAACACCCAGGTGCTTAAGCACTTCTTTTTTTTTTTTCTCCCCTGGCTGCAGACTTCAAAACTAAGGCAGAAGTCAGCACTGGTATGGGAAATATTTTGGGACACAGCCAGAGAGGACATGAGAGGCAGTGACAGAGAGACTTCAGGTTCCATGAATAACTCTGAAAATGGGCTGTGAGCAGTCCCTTGCTGTACTTGCCTATGTTTGTGAAACATGTTGATATTTATTCATGGTTTCAGTGGTGTCACCCAAAGCAAAAATAACCACAGAGCTAACACATATGAGTTTGAGCAATAGCTTATCAGTGATACTTCTGGGCTCCTCTAAACATAACGAGACCAACCTTTTCTGAGGTGTCCAGATGTTTTTTTGGAATGTGTTTGCTGCTGGTTGTGTGCTTGTTCAAAGGAAGAACACCTTCCAGCAAAGCTGTAGAAAGCAGTTTTCTAAATAAAGTCTTGCACTTTTAGGCATGGTCCAAAACTCTCTTTCCATTGGTTTTCAGAGGCTTTTGGATTAAGCTGCATATGCAGATTTGCCAATGCTCTCAGATGATAAACAGTGAAGGACATGAAGTGCCAGATGGCACTGAGTGGATTTCATTGGGCTTGGAGGTAACACAGAAACCCTAAACTGAGTGGACCCAGAAATTCTGGCTGCTGGACTGTGATTCCCCATCTGTACTGAACATCAGGGTGGCTCAAATAAAGGTCAGGGACCCACATTACCATTCTCTGTTCCACTGGTGGCTTATAAAATATTTTAGGATGCACTGAGTGGGCTGTATAGGAACAGACTGACTAGCTTAGCAGATGTCAGCACTAGAAGAATGTCTGCCATGATCTGGTGTCTTGTCCTTTGATAGCTGTTCAAAGAGCAGGCAGGAAATTGCACTGCTGAAAAATAAATTGGATATTAGCACACCAGAAAGAGCTGATAATGTTTCTCTTTGTGATACTGGGGCTGAGCTGATCAGAAAGCCAACCTTGGCTGCCCTGAAACAGGAGCCTAGTGAAATATGTGCTGTGGATATGACTCCAGTTTTCATGTGGACATTTTTATTCCTGTGCTTTCCACCCACCTTTGAGCAGAGCCAAACATGATGCACAGTCAAACAAGACATTGAGGCTCTTTAATTTTCACATTTACCCTAACTTAAAACCATTTTCCTGCTACTGATTGCTCCTAATGACATTCAGAGCCCCTGATACATTCCTGAGATAGCAATTGGCTTTCAAATCCACAGATATATCATGATAAGTATCAAACCTGGTCACAATCTAAGTGGAAATGGGATGGGAGGAAAGCATAGAATCATTATAAGGATCTATTACGGAGCTTACCTGGAAGGGAGGGTAATAAGGATTTTTCTTTTTAAAGGTCCAGATATCAGTGTTCCAACTGATAGTTAAAATAGGCAATGTGCACTGTTCTGAGCTAGGTAAAAGAATATTTCCAGGGCTGCTCAAAAATATTTACCTCTCAAATGCTTTCTGTCAGAAAATGTCTCTGTGTATTAAGCATTTTTTTTCCCTCAAAATGTGTCTCTTTCTGGCATGAAATTTCATATGTTTACTGAAGTTGGATATCTAAAAGCAGAAAGTTTATTTTTAGCTATTTCTATTTATTGTAAGTAAAATCAGAATTTTTGTGAGAGAAGAAAACTCAATTTTCAGACCAGCTGTAATCCATTCACTCTTCCAGATGAAGAAGACCCTGAATAATGTAACTTTGTGGTGTCAAGCACTGTGTGAACATTGGAAACTCTTAGTAGGGTCTTGAGTGTCACAAGACTCCACTCCCTGTCATGGGAGAGACTGAAGAAAAACAAGACATGTGCAAAGCCTCTAATAATAATTTCTGACAAGCTCCTGAAACTTGTCAGAGTTGATATAATGTGTACATGTTAAATGTATGACTGCCTTTAGTGTGAAATATTTTCCTTCATGAAGGCTCTTGGATGAGGTTGGTTGAGTGACTCTGTTCTTTTTGGTGGAGCCTTGATGGGTTTCCAAAATTTGCCTTGCTCTTGTGTCACAAGCTCTTGGTGCCTGCTGCTGCTGCTGCTCAGCCAATTCACTCTCTTCAGTGACAAATCCCATGAGGGCTGGATGAACCAGAAAATTAGTTTGGCAAGGTAGATACTGCAAGAATTTGAGAGCATCTTTCTCTTTGGAGATAAGGGTTTGTTCAAGGTACAAGGCTATGTGATGTCTGTGGAGAAGGGGAAACCCAGTCCTGCAGTGGAGAGGAGTGTTTTCCACATCCTCATATGATGGTGGATGTATTATTTGGGGCTGGTCAGTCACAAATCCTGGAGCAATTCAGGTTTTTAAGAGCTCTTTCTGGGAGTTCAGCCTCCAGCCTTGAGGCTCACAGTTGAGATTTGCCTGAGAGAATGACTGCTCCTTTTCCCTGTCACCTCTGCTACCTTCAAGCACAGACAGCCCCACAGAACTGCCCCCATGGGGTCCCAGCCAAGCACTGACACTGCCTGGTGCCCTCAGGGTTGGGGTGTGTGTGCCTCCAGGTTTGAAGTGCTCAGAGTCATTGTTTGGTCATTTGGTTCCACAAACAATCCTGCTCCCTCTGCAGGAGGAGTTATCCTGTTTTCCATCAGTTGATTTTGGATCTTCCCACTGCAAAGCGATCCAAGCAGTGAAGAGCTTCTTAATCCCATTACTGCAGAGCTCTTCTGAACAAACTGACCCATGGGGTGGAGGCTGTTCATGCTGAAAGGCTCTGCATAAAAAGGAGAGGTTTAGCTTCTCCTGGGCTTGATGCACAGCCTGTTTTGCTGTTGAATTCCCATGTGCCACGTGGGGACCCAGCTTTGTGCTCCTGCCCCAGAGGCTGAGGAGGCAGCACCTCTTGGCTCTGCCTTGTGCACTCATCTTGGCCACTGACGTGCTGGATCTGCGGGGGGAGCTGCTGGAAGTGATGTGGGAAGCTCAAACCTGAAGTCATCCTTCCCTGCTTGCCAGCATGAATCATTAAATCATTTGCTTTTGCAGGCTGTGGCCAACTGTAAGCACCCGTGGAAAGGGAGAATTCATTCTCCTTCTGCCTCTGCAGCCACAGGGGCCAGATCCTAGCCTGGTGCCAGTGGCTTAACACTAATGATATTCATTCTTTTCAAAACTAATAAAAAACTTTTTTGTTTGTTTATTTAGGTCCCCCCCCAAATATGGTCTCACCCAAAATTTCTTCAAGGTATTTTATGAAGTGTTATTTGGGATGGGTCAAGAACATCTCTTGATGTGTCTGAACATCTTTTCAGAGATTCCTCTCACTTGCCCACCTTGGCAATGTGGGGCAAGAAGGGCAAAGAGAGCAAGAAGGAAGTACCTGCATGAGGCTGGGACTCCCCTTTCATACAGAGGATCTTTCCTCCCTGCACCTGATGGTCTGCCAGGAAGTGTCCTGTGTCTGCTAATGTGAGGCTGGGCTGCCACAGCTGGCTATGGGTGAGCTAAAGCTGTCAGACCCAGTTTTGGTTTCTGTTGGATGATCCTTCTGGCAGTGGGAAGGAGGAAATCATTGAGAAGATGATTTTGTTTAGATTCAACAACTTTCCTAAGCACAAGTTCCTACAGAAAATCCAAAGATGATGGCAAGCAGAGGCTTTGGTTGATTCTCTCATCTCATTTCCTATTTTTGGGTGGAAACAAAAGGATTGTTTTTCTCTCAATTAACTGAGACAACTTTCTTTGAAGGTGGAAAGATGCAACAGTGACAAAACATAAAAATACCCCAGCAGGCTATGGACACCAAAATACAGAAAAATGGCTTGAGGTGTAGAATAACCACAACTGGCATGTGACCTATGGATTACACCCGTCATATGATCAGCCCTTAGCTAGTTATGAATATTATATTAGAAATATTAGTGAAACCAGATGGGTTGCAACCAGTCCAAAATGTGGTAAGCCTGTGGCCTGAAATAAAGAGAGATGAAGCACAATGCTTTGGCATTAAAAATCATCTTCATGCAACAACCAAGAACTGATGAAGAAAAAGAGGAAAAGTCACACAGCCAGCTGTGCTGTGCACATGATGCTTGGGAAATCATTTTTCTGTGTCTCAAGGCACCAAATATATTTCCTAAGAATCTACAGTCCATATTGGATGTTTCATCCTGATGGTAATTAAGTCTGGTAATTAGATTGCTCTTACTTTGGGTGAGCAGTGAAAGGAGAGAGAGAATGTGAAGGCCATCACCCATTGAGTGTTTTCTGCAAAGGGGCTGGACATGGCAGGACCTTTCCTCTGGATGCACAAGGATTGCTCAGTGCTGGTGCTCAGGTTGTTGTGGAGGGCGTGATAAAATATGTAAATGCAGCTTTTGTCCTCAATGCCTCCTTCTCTGACCCCTTCAGACATTCCCCATGCCTGAGAAGATTTTAACCCCTAAACAGTCAGTGCCTGCTGCAGCTCTTGCCTTTGGGTACATTTTATATCTTCTGTTAGTTGTCCCTGTGTTTTAAATTCTGGGTTTTCTCCCTGAAATTTATGCTGGCCTCATCTTTGCTTGGAGGATCCTAAACATTCAGCAATTGCGAACTTTAGAGCCGCATCAGCTCCAGGGGGTGGATACGGAGCACCGGGAGCACCGGGAGCACCGGGAGCACCGGGAGCATCGGGAGCATCGGGAGCACCGGGGGCACCGGGGGCACCGGGAACACCGGGAGCACCGGGAGCACCGGGAGCACTGGGAGCACCGGGAGCATCGGGAGCACCGGGAGCACTGGGAGCACTGGGAATACCGGGAGCACCGGGAGCACCGGGGGCACTGGGAATACCGGGAGCACTGGGAGCACTGGGAGCACCGGGGGCACCGGGGGCACTGGGAGCACTGGGGGCACCGGGAGCACTGGGAGCATCGGGAGCACCGGGAGCGCCGGGAGCACCGGGGGCACTGGGAGCACCGGGAGCACCGGGAGCACCGGGAGCACCGGGAGCACCGGGCATCCCATGATCCGGGCCGGTGGAGCCGGGTTCACCTGGAATCCCGACGATGCTCAAGCAGTAGGTGCGGTAGCATCGCATCAGTGCCGGCTGCGGCAGAGCCCCGGGTTTATCCCGGGGAGCCCGGGCCGGGCTCAGCGATCCGGCATCAGAGCGCTGCCGCCGGCTGGGAATGGCCGGGCGGCTCGGGGTCGCACAGGTGCACGGCCAGCCCCGTGTGACAGCCCGCAGCTGACAAAATATGCCCGGCATCTGGCACTGTCCCCGTGTCTGGGCCCGCGGGTTGGCGTGCCTTACACAAACACACCGGGGCGGCTGCAGGGGAGCGGTGCCAGCGGCGGATTTGGCCCTGCCGTGCAAAGCAGCTCTCGGTCGTGCTTCCAGCCCTGTTTGGGAGCTCCTCTTCGCCTCTGCCTGCACCTCGCCTGCTTCCCCCAGCCAAACGAGAGCCACCCACCTGGTCCTCTAGAGATGCCGAGCTCTCCAGCTGGTCCCCAGGCAGGTCCCTCTGCCTGCCCTTGTCCCTCTCTGGTCCCACTGGGAGGCTTGCAGGCTTGCTGAGGTCTGGTTGCATCCGTCCTACCCGAGCCGTCACGGGGAAATTACCTGGCAACTTCTCCTCATCCCCCATTGCGAGGTCGAGCTGCTGGGTTAGGTGACTTTAGGCTGTGCCCTTGCTTTGGTGGGTTGTTGAGGGCTGTACACATTTGTAGCAATACATGGATACAAATGACTAATAATAGGAAAGCATGTGCTGGGTCTGTGTCCACTCCTTTCCATCCCAAAAAGGAATGGGCTCTCACCAAGAGCCCTAACCTTGTCTTGAAGGCCAGGTCAACATGCTTTGCTGATGAGGTGGCCTGAATTTCATCTCCCTCATATCACTTTTGGTTCTTGGCAGACATGAGAGTCCGCTGCTTATAATACAACTTACCTCTTTAAAAGGGCTGTTCATGTGAAAGGCCTTTAAAAAGAAGCCAAGAGAGTTATTTCCCTGTTCCAGATGGGGAAACTGAGGCATGGGAAACAAAACCTATTTCCCCAAGTTAGGAAGCAGCACTAAGGTAGGAGAAGCAAACGGTTCAGTCCTGCCCGTCTCTGTTGGCCACACTGGCTTGATCTGCAGCCCTGAACACAGGGCTGGGTGTCAGAAGTCACCATGACATTTATCCTCTGGGGTGATTGAGTGTGTCCTCCCTTTCCTCCTCACTGCCCACCAGGGCTCCCTTGGACCACACTGAGGGTGCTCTGGGAAGAACGAGGCACTTGCAGGCAATTAAGTGTCAAGGTTGAACAGACAGCTACAGCACCTAGAGCAGTTGTGTGAGCTGGACACACCAGTGTGATACTCTTTACAAGAATTAATCATGTGGGAAAGGACTTGCTGAAATGTTTTTTTTTTTTTTTTTCCCAATACATTGTGAGGAACTTGGGTATGTTGTTAAATAATGGTTAAAGATACTTTACAATGTAACTGAATAATTGTCACTGTTTTGCTGCATGGAAAAGTTACAATATCCACTTTATAGTAGCAGTATCTGGGGGAAGGAGATTATTCTCAAGATCACACAAGAAACTGGTGACTGACTTGAGAATGCAATCCATTTTAAATAAAGCCTTGGTCCAGTGATCTAATGACAAGCTCTTGTTCAAAGTATGAATCTTAATAAGATGAAAATGGATGCAGAAAAGGAGAGTAATGGAGACCTTGAATGCTGAGGGCATTTTAGTTCATCCTTCCCCATAGCTGGATCAAGAGTAAAAACCAGGATGAAAATGTAAAAAGAACGGTGTTGATGGAGATATAAGAGTGATCACACTAAAACCATCTTTGCTGGACCAATGACTCTGGAAACCAAAAATTGGGGGTGGGGGGGAAGCTGTATTTCAAGTGGGCATTGTGTCCTGAGCTGATGTTGCAGTTCAAAGCCTGATGGTCTTTGGACTTGGGTGGGCTGGTGGCTGTGTCACTGGGCACCGTGGCATGGTGGAGCACAGGTACAAACCCTGCTGAGGAGAACCCTCAGGGATCATAGCTGTGGTCTGCCTCCCAACATCTCTGTTTTCTCTCCAATTGTTTCACGGCTTGATAAGATTTGTTCTTGCAGTAGTTTGCCTCTTCTTCTGCAGCCTCAATCTCCTGGGTGACTTTTTCCTGTGGAGTGGTGAAATTGTGGTGGGAATTGGGTGGGTGTGGTGGTGCTGCTTAAGTGTGAAAATGCTTCAGAGTGGGACTGAACCCTGCAAGTTTGGAGTCTCAGGTAAAACTTGGTCTTTGGGTTTGCTTTCACAAGAGGTGCCCTCCCTCTCACACATTGGGTTTTATTCATATGGATGGAGAAGGCAACAACGAGGGCAATTTTACTGCTCCTTTTTACCTCTGGAGAGCTGCCACAGTCGACATCAGCCCATCATGTGCTGGTGACTGCTCTGCATTCATCTGCTAGCTGAACACTGATTTCCCGTGTTAGCAAAAAAGGCAGATCCCTAATGCTGCTGCTTGCTGCAAGTCAGGCCACCACCTCGTTTAGAGCCTCTCCTGCTGGGACACTTTCCCTCCCTGGCTTATTTGGGCTCTGTATGCAGCCTGGCACTCTGCACAAAGTATACAGCAATGAAAAACTACAGATGTGCAGACAAAAATGCCTGTTGGGTCTTTCCCTCCTCCTGTGCTGTGGGGAGTTAATGGATATTGTTCATTAGGGGAAATTTTTCTTTTTGTCTTTTACCTAATTTCTCCACTCCCATAAAGCTTATTGACCTTGAAAAAACCCAAAAATCCTACTGCTTCCCAAAAATATAAACAAAAGTCTCTTCTATAGTGTTTGGTACTTGCAACTGGAGGAAAAAATATTATATTTTGGAGGTGCTGCCGCCCCATCTTCCTGCCCCATCCCCTCCCTGGGGCTGTCCAGTGCCCTGGCGCTGTGCTGCATCTGCTGCCTTGTGCGTGGAGGCAGCAGCAGGCAGAATTCAGCCTCATCCATCCCAAGGCAGCCACTTCTGCCAGATGTCACCGCTGTGCAGACCCGCGGGGGTATTCCTGCAGGAACGTGCCTTTCAGAAATACCATTCTCCAGCTCCCCAGCCTCAAAACTGCTGGGGCTCTGTTTGCCTACAGAGAGAAAAAAAAAAAAAAAAAAAAAAAAAAAGCAACATGCACACACAAGGAAAAAAAAAAAAAATCTGAAGGCATCCAGTTGCTCCTGGGCAAATTGCCAGTGATTGAGTGACCTGCTGCTTCCCCAATATTGCATTCCGCTGGCATGTCTTTAGCCCTGGCTGACGCCAGCCATCTAACTCACCCCCAAAGCAAACATTTCCAGTTGGCACCGCTGCCTTGTTTTTCTGAAGAACCGATTCATGCCTCCCTTAAAAAGTTTTACTATATCCATTTTTTTTTCTATTTTTTTTTTCCCTTTTCCCCCTGATGTGTGGAGCCACCGGGGAACAGCTGCCGCTTCAGGGATTTCTCCTTAAAATATAGAAGAAGAAAAAGAAGGGGAGGAGGTGGGGGGGTGTGTGGATTTTTTGCCACCTCCCTTTTTTAGCAAGCATGATAAATCCATTCAGAGCGCTCCTTGTGAGCGAGTGTGGAAACCTTCTGCTAAAAGAGTTATTCTGTTCTCATTCACAGATAATTGCTCCCCGAGGGGCCGGGCAGAGAGCGAGGAGGAGAGACTGATAATCCGGGAGGACATGGATGCAAATATCGGGCTGCGGCGCTGAGTGCCTGCTTAATTTATTGGGAACGAGCTGTTGCTCAGCGCTCCGCAGGATTAGTGCCGCTGTAATTCTGTTATTTAAGGAGAGGCAGAGCCGAACGACAACAACAACCCACCCGGGGCCCTTGTGGAGACGGGCGGCGTTGGAGAGGAGCACATGCTGGTTTATTTTTTACGCTATGGAAAGAATGAGCTTTTAGGACACAAAGTCCTGGCGGCGGCGAGGGAGAGGTGGGAGGGGAGTGAGGGGACAGCCCGGCTCCGGACAGACCGCCCTGGGCTGCGGACCCAGCCCGGGGCTGCTGCTGGCCCGCCGGGTGCTGGCTGCCAGCAGTGGGGCTCCCCCAAAAAGGGCCCAGAGCTGGTGCCAGACAGGTGGGTGACAGCACCCAGCAACACCCAGGTGACAATCTGTGCCACCAGCAGTGCCTGCTGCTTCCCACTTAGAGCTCAGAGTGGGTGTTGTGTTGTTTATGTCTAATTGTGGAGTGAACCAGCAACCCTCTGGTGGGCTATTCTTAGCTAGGATTTCACTAAAAAAGTGAGAATTCAGCTCCCTTCCATCTTCAAGTTTTCCTTGGGCTGTCTCTGCATCCCCAAAATGGGGGTAAATTACCCAGCAGGATGCCAACAAGCTTGAACAGAGTAAAGAAAGGTGCCTTCTCTTTGCCTTCTCTTTCCCTTCTCTTTGCCTTCTCTCTACCTTCTCTTTCTTGTCCCGATGGACCTCTTCTTTCATCCTGGAATCCCAATAGTATTTGATGCAATTATCTGAATTTTCACTATCTAGTGAAAAACCCCCACCTTCTGGGACACCAAAGGCCTGGAAAGAAATGTTTAGACTTTTTGGCCCAATTGGAAGTGCAGTGACATTAGATGTAGTGGCCTTTTCTGCAGAAGGTTTATTTCTTTGGGGAAAATGAATGTATTTATCTGATTGTCTGTTAAAGCATCTAACAGAACAAGCTTGAACATGACATGCTGGTTTTTCATGGGATGGTCAAACAAAGCCTCTCTCTGTAGTAATTTGTGCTATTTAGTTCTCCCAGGTTCTTGGGAATGTGTCTCACCTGACTCTATATGTTTGAGTACCCATCCAGCTTGGGAAAGGAAATCAATGAGCTCTTAGAAAACTCATTTCTCCTTGGACACATCTTGACACACTGTCAAACCAGAAGCTCCCACTCTGTCCATTTTACAGGTGGGGAAACTGAGGCATCATGGATGAAATAAATTGGTTAAGGAAAATTCTGTTGGATAAGGCAGTCACAGAGCACTGTCAATCTCAGTCTTTGTTTCATACAGCTGTTGCAATGAGAGAACTGAATGCCACTTTAGGGTTTCTCCACATATCAAATTATTTTGGAAGAGAAGAGGTTTCTTTGTGACAGAAGGATTAGAGAACCCTGGCGATGCTGGGATAAATACTTATAATTCCCTTGAAAGTATTATTAGGTAAGATTAATGGTGATTTTCAGTCTGGGGGCTGAGGGTTGCAACATTCAGTTGAGGATACTTTCCCAGCTTTCTCCAGTTTTCCCTTTGAAGATCAGCAATTGCTCCCCTCCTCCTCTACTTCTTGATTCTCGAGTGGTTTTTGGCCAAAACGACCCTGTGCTCATTTCATAGTAGCAGCTAGAAGAAAAGCTGACAGCTATGAGGTAGTAAAGACAAATGGTGGAAGGGAGAGTTTGGGAAAGTGGGTCTCAGGCTGTGCTTATGAGGAGTGATGACAGCAAGCCCGTTTCTCCAGCAGAGTGAAATGTGAAGGGGAATACTTTGCTCTTTCAGACTGCTAATGTAAATAAAAGGCACACAGAGGGACACGGGTAGGTTAACAATCAATTAAAAGCAAATTTCCCTCCCTGTGTGATGTTAGAAGGTTGTGGGTAATAGAACATGAGACAGGGATGAGACAAGTTTCTTCAGCAGTGCAGAGACTTTAAGCACATAACTGAAGTGGGAGAGCCAGCCCAGCAGTGGGGTTTCCCCTTTGGTTTGCAGCTTCACCTTCTGTGAGCGCTCAAGGGATACCTTTAAATTCATACAAACAATTCATTTGATTTCAACAAGAAGAAAAGTTATAATGATTCCACTGATGTCTCAGAACAGGCTACAAGCCTCATGTGATCTGACTGTGTCCCTTAAACACCTCAATGGTGCTGAAAACACAGGTTCAGTTCCCTGGATATGTGATTCTTTATCTGTTGTCTGATTGGTTGATTTAGTGATGACATTGTAATTCCATGACATCATATCTAAGTTCTTCAAAGCATTTCCATCTGGTTTCAATGCCATCATCAAGCAGGAGCAGAATGGGAGCATGTGTCATCAAGGAAACCAAGGTGAAATGAGCCAAAAGAAGTTGTTGCTTTCTGTCCATGATATCAGAGGCACGTAAGGGCAGGGCCCATAACACCCACCTGGATTTCCACGTTTTACAAGCCATGGTTTTTACTCTGCACTGCTCCTTGTTGATACTCCTGGTGGGAAGAGGCAGGGCATGGCCAGTGGCTGCACTCTGCTGTTGCATGGACATGTGGTAGCCACACCACGTTTAGGAAGAGCAGCCACAGGAGATGTGCCCACCATGTGCTGGGCCCCATCATGCCTGACCCAACCTGCCTTGGGAGCTGTGGTTTGGATGGGTCCCCGGGCTGATCCTGCAGCCTGGTGGGATGGGGGAGCTGCAGCTGCTGCAGGCTCCAGCCTGTGCTGCGTGGGCAGGAGGAGACCAAGCCTGTGCAGAGTCAGCTCCTGGGGACGCTGCTGTGCTGCCATTGCAGCTGCCCTGCAGGCAGGAGGAGGAGGGACTAACCCCAAGGCTGCCCTGTGTCCCTGTGTCCTGGTGGCTGCTCCAGCTGTCAGCAGCAGTTGTTGTCTGCAGTTCAGTGTAGCCTTGTGCCCACCCCACAGATTGGCACAGCTGGGCAGCACCTCACAGCACCAAAGCCATGAGATATTGCTGATCTGGGTCACAGCACCACAGAATATTCCCAGCTGGAAGGGACCCACAAGGATCATCAAGTCCAGTTGTGGAGTGGGTGTCCCATAGAGGGATTGAACCCAAAGGTTGGTGTTAATAGCACCAGGCTCTGTGGCTGCCCTATAAGCATCTGGGTTTTGTAGAGCCCAGTGTGCAGCCTCACAGCTGAGCTGTCACAGAGGGAGAGTGCTGGTATCACTCTTGTTATGCTGCCAGTATCTGTGTGCCTTGGCTCCCTGGGACACCCCACGTCCTTGAGCACCTGGCAGGAGAAGGACCAACACTGGGGTTTCTCTCCAAGAGCCTGTCCTCACGTGGTGCAGCTGCTGGTGACAAAATGACCCATTGATGTTGATGCCAGGGTCATCTCTGAGGTGAAGTGCAGCTCACTTGCTTTCCTGTTCCGCACATCACAGGACACATTCCCAGCCTAACACTACTGAACCAGCTAAAGATTCCTTCTGCCCTCAATGACACAAGAAAATCTCTTGCTGGGTGCAGGCTGCCCTGGTCTCCCTGAAACCCTCCTCTCCCAGCATGTGCTCCAGCCAAAAAGATTACTCTAGTTGTTAGCAGACACAGAACTCTGCAACTCCCTACTCTGTTTCTTAATTGTCTTTCTCATCTGGTGAGAAAGGGTGGTTTCCAAGGGTGGTTTCCCTCTGGTTTCTAAGGGTGATTTCTTTACTTTGGATGGTTCAAAACCAAACTTCCCTACTGCCCCCAGTCAGGTCTGAGCTGTGGTTTGAACTTTGTTGCTCAGACCCGTGCCTGGCTCTGATTTTTTAGTGCCCAGCCCTGCCATGCCTTCCTGGGGAGCACATAAATAGCATCAGAACAGTCCTTGGGCTCAGGATCCAGAGCGGAAACAAAAGTACACTTAAAAAAATGATGTATGCCCTGTTTTTGAAGGCAGTGTCATGACCTGGGCACTTGACTCGTGAGGGTGACAGCTTGTCCCTGGCAATAACAAGCAACTTCTCATCACCCAGTGAGGAAGAGTGATGGGCAATGCCAGCAGCCCGACTGAAACACTGCTGGGAATGGAGATGCTGGATGCAGATGACGCTGTGTACATTGTACAAAAGCACATGGTACATGGAGGGAATGTATGGGGATGCAGCCCCGGAGCTGGTAAAATCATTCTCTAGCACCATCTAGTGCTCTGAGAGCCCAGGTTCCTAAAGAATGCTGAGGCTGAATCTTCATATAGATCAATACCATAGGCAATTCGAGTGCCGTGGAGCACAACCGTGAAGTGATGCATATCTTGCAATATATTACATGAAAGGGTGAGCATTAAATTAAGTATCAGCCGTGAACCAAGGTAATAAAATGTGGCATATATATTGCAGTCAATGCAGATTTGTGATTTATGCTGGCTGGGCTCTGAAAGCAGGAATCCATATTGTTAAAATACGCATTCCATCGTTTCAGGAAATCAGAATAGATTAGTACATTTAGACTTCAGGGCTGAACCTGAATGTCCCTGAAGTATTAAAATGTCTCCTCCCTTTTCCTCTGGGCATTGCTGCTTTTTTCTCTATATATCTTCATCCCTTTCCAAACACATCCTATCTCAGCATCATGGAAAGGTTTGGGTTGGACAGGACTTGAAAAACCATTTAGTTTCAACTCCTCCCCATGGAAAGGGACACTGTCCACTAGACCACGTTGTTAGAGCACCTTGAACACTTCCAGGGGTGTGTAAACCCCAGTTTCTTTGGGAAATTCGTTCCTTAATTTACATAATTCCTATTTTTGCAAGACTACCTTCAAGACTGATGAGATTAATTCCCAGAGGAGAATACCCCAGTTGAAAGAAACAAAAGGAATAGCAACAAGCAACCATCAACACCACCAGCAGCTGAAAGGAGGGTTGCACTGTCTCTGGCTGTTGAACTGGACAGGACTGGGGATAATTAATTCTATAGAGGATACCAGCTGTTTACTTAAAAGCCCAAAACTCAATTGAAGTTTGTCAGACACATTCTCAGTAATCAATGAAATGCACAGTAGATCTGGGGCCAAGTTTTGAGTGCCTGAAAGGGAAAACAAATGCCCAATGCTTTTCTTTAAGTATTTTATTTTCCTGATTTGTTTGGTATATGAGTTCTATGGAGATGTTGTTGAGCTATGAACCAAACTTGTGATGCTTTCTGTTTGGTTTTATGCCTGACTACCACTTACATGATGTACCTTAGCGTTTCCAGGACTTGTCCAACTCTGATGGAGGAGTTATTTTTTATTAACATTCGTAATTTCTCTGGCATAGTGTTTACCCAACACCACCATTTTGAATGTAAAACTGGTAGGAGGGAGATGGTGCTAATGGTTTTTATAACAAATCTTGTCAGATATCAAGTTTTCTTTCCTGAGAGTCCTTGCAGTAACAAAGGTAACCAATAGCCAAGGACAAGTGGATCTTGTCTGCCAATTTCCTGTGTTCAGCTGGTCTTTCTCTCTTCTCCATCACCACAGCTAAGCCAAAGCAAGAGACTCAGAGACTCCATTAAACCATTACAGTCCTAATCAGTAAGTTAGTTCAGCTCATCTGCATTCACTTCTCAGACTTTTGTTTCTATATTCATTTTTTCAGGGTCAATGGCAGTGAAGTTTTGGTTGGAAAGTTATGACTGAGAGTTATTAAGGCTTCATGAAATTTCAACACAAAAGCAAAGCAGCCTCTAAGGCAAGCACAGCAACTTGCTGAGTGATTTGTGCTGGTGCCAGGGGTTACAGGAGGACAAGGAGCCTGTACTTGAGATGCAGCCCACAATATTTTGGCATGGAAGTGAGGAGGGGACACTGCACCTCCTTATGGCATCCCCATCACCAGCGCTGCTGAAAGTGCCTCTTCAAGGAAAACGCTCCTGAGCCAAAGTGGCACAAAGCAAAAGAAGTAAAAAAGACACCAAGAGGTGTGTGGTCATGCAGGTCACCCTCCCAGCATGGGCTAGCAGTGTTTTACATAGCATAGTAAAGAGTACAGGGTTCTCTTTACTAAAGTAAGGTGCCAAAATTATTTGCATGGACCCACATGATCATGAAAAAAAAAAATGGTAATAGGCTCAGCACACAAAATCCTTGAATGGTTTGGGTTGGAAGGTATCTTCTAAACTAGATGGGACAAAATGCATGAAATTGTGCTGGTGGGGAACAGTCAGAGATGAGGAACACATGGCCAGGCAGCATCCCATGTGGTACAGTGGCTCTGACTGGCTGCACTGAGGATGGGACATAGAGCTCCTGATTTTGCCTTGCCAGCACTGAATAAGTGGGGTCACTCCTCTGGACCTGCTGGCATCACTTTGTTTAATGCAGCCCAGGATACCACTGCCCCTGACCACAAGAGTATGTTGCCAGCTCATGCCCAATTTGGTGTTCAGCAGCACCCACAGGTCCTTTTCCATCAAGCTGCTTTCCCACTGGGGGGTCTCTAGCAGGTCCTGGTGCTGCATTTTTTCCTCACCAGGTGCAGAATTTGGCACTTCTCATTCTGAACTCCGTGGGGTTCCTGTTGTCCCATTCCTGCTGCCCACTGAGGTCCCTCTGGATGGATACACATCCCTCTGGCACACCAGCCATGCCTTTCAGCTTGGCCAACCTGCTGAGGGTACACCCTGCCCCATCATCCCAGCTGCTAATGAGGGTGTTACACAGGGCTGGACTCCTTGTGTGACCCCTGGGGTGCAATTACTGGTTGCTGCCCTCCAACCAGACTCCATGCCACTGGTCCTAGCCACTCAACCAGGTCTCAAGCCAAATCACTGCCTGCTCATCCAATACTTAAAACAACAGCTTCTCTATGAGTATCTTAAGTGAGACTGTGCCAAAGGCCTCCCTGAAGTGCAGGCAGGCAATGTCCACTGTCAGTCCAGGCAGGCAATGTCGATCAGTAACGCTCTTGAAACAAGGCTTTCTGTTTTAGGGGTAACTTTTCAGAAATCTGATTCAGAGCTGACTCACTCCAGCTGTGGTTTAAGAGAATTCCAGTGCTATGGGGATATAGGCAACTGCATGAAAACAAGCACCACCAGAAGTGCCCAGCAGAAAACAAAATGAAAAAAATTACAGTCTGAATTGACCTTCTGTCAGGGCAATTGTATTACTGTAATAATGCACATTTACTTGTAATGGAGTGCATGCTTGTTGAAACAGGTGCCAAACAAATGCATTCTCAGCTTTTGAGGCTAGACCTTCCTATAAAGTAAAAATTCTCATTGAGGATTTCTCCTCTTGTGCCTGGCTCTTCAGATGGAGAAGGACCATCACCTTGGGAGAGCAGTCCTCTGCAGACTGTGATTGCTTATTTCATTTAAAGAACAATCTCCCAAATATTTAAAAATGTTTATTAAAAACAAAAAGCAAAATTCCAAAGCCTTCAAATAAAAATAATTGGATTTTCACTCACTGGAAAAAAATTCTTGTAAACAGTTTATTTCTGGCTCCATTTTAGCAATATGCGTCGCCAAAAGCTATTTGAAAAACTTGCCAAAAAACCAAAAATCAAATCTGTTTAAAACCATTTTTTTTCTTCTTCTGCTCTAATTCAATGTCCCCTTTTCAAACGTTTAAAAACCTACATTTTTAAAATACATTTAGAGATGCAGGATACAGTGAAGCAGGTAGAATATTTTACAGCAATGGACTCGACCTTGGCTAGGAAACCTTGAGTCTGAATCTAAACAAGAATGTCTCCAAAGCTGTGGGGTTTGGGCTTTCTTGAAATAGCAGGTGGCTGTTCAGATAAGAAATGCTGGTTCTGCCCATTACACAGACAGGAACCAGGTGCAAGGTGCAGATCTGCACTGGAACTTCCTGAAAATTTGGGAGTCTGCAGCCAAAATGCTTCTTGGATCTGATCACTGCTGCACTTCCACTTATAAATATTGTATTATAGTGTGTCAAATTGCAACTGAAAGCAGAGTCTGAAAATATACATACTTTATTATGGCAATGAGAACTGTGCTAAAGAACAATTAATAATAAGCAATGCTGTACTTTGGGTTTTGTTTGCCTTCAAAGAAGATGAGTGCTGCTCTTGTGCCATGTGCAGAGTCACAGAACCATGGAGTGGTTGAGGTTGGAGGCAGCTCTTAAGATCAAGTCCAACCTTGAGATCAAGTCCAGCCTTGAGATCTAGTCCAACACTGCCCAAGCAGGGTTACCCAGAGAGGGTTGTTCAGAATAGTGTCCAGTCTGGTTTGAATTATCTCCAGATCATCACCAGGCAACTTGGTCCAGTGTTTGACCTTCCTCACAGTAAATATTTAATGTGTTTTAATTGGTGCCCAGTCGCTCTTGTCCTGTCAGCAAAGTCTAATCCCTCGTCTTTATTCTCTTCCATTGGGTATTTATAGACATTGATAAGATCCCCACGAGCCTTCTCCTCTCCAGGCTGAACAGTCCCAGCTGTCTCAATATCTCCTGATATGAGAGATGCTCCAATCCAATAATCATCTTTGTGACCCTGTGCTGGGCCACAATAAATAAAGCTCCAATAAATCCATGTCACTCTTGCAATGGGGGAGCCCAGAACTGGGCAGAGCTCTGGGACACATCCTCGGTGATTTTCCTCCTACTTGACTTTGTGTCACTGGTCACAGCCCAGCCCACAACCTCCTGGGTTCAGTGGTGCAACTAGTTTTTAATCCATTTTACTGTCCACATATTGAACCCTTAATTTGTCATTCTATCTTTGGTGATATTATGGGAGACAATGACAAAAGATATACTAGTCAAAGAAAACCACATCCACTGCTGTGTCCTCATGCATCAAGCTGATCACCTCATTGTGGGGGAAATCAGGTTGGTCAAGCTTGATATCCCCTTTGTAAATCATTGCTGACTCCTGAATACACTTCATGTTTCGAACCCAACGTGTAGGGGGAGAATAAAAAAAGAATGTGATCTCCATTGGGAGACCTTTGGAAATAGAAACACTCATTTGGGCCACTGGAGAGCATCACCACAAGCCCACTATTACAAGGAGTTAATGCAAGGACAACTTATGTCTAAGAAAAGACCCACAGAGTAGGGAGGTGAGAGCAATTTATGCTGAAAAGGCTGGCTGCCAAATAAGCAAAACTGGGCTCTGGACTTCTGAGGACACATTCCTTGTTATTGCACTGACATTTCTAATGAAAAACTATTTTGCTGGAAAATCTCAGGTGCATTTTAGCCTTGAAGTGCTACTATGTTATTATCACCAAGTAATAATGATAATCACAGAATCATAAAATGATAATATCACTTTCTTCTGCCTATTAGCTTTATTTGTGTTCTTGCCCCTAATATGAAACAAACCAAGATTGCTTATAAGTGAAGTTACTGTATTTTCTCATCTTTGCATCCTGTATTTTACAGCAATATTTTAAGGTAGTGTTGATAGATGAGGTAGCCTGCTGGAAGTGGAAGGCGAAGGTGCAGTGATGAATTGCACATTTTAGAATTCTACTTATATTTGTTAAGTGTTTACATTACAAGTCTTTTTCAAATTTCTTACTTATGAGAGTTTGTATTATTATTGTATAACCTGAGCACATCTCTGATTCCATAATTGATTATAGTAGAGTATGCAATACTTCCTTGCCATGGTTTGAAATACTGGTGAGTGCTGGATTCCTCTGCTGTCAGATCCACACCTGCTCTACCACCCAAATACTGCCTGGCAGCTCAGTCTTACACTGCCCTTGATTTGTTTCATTGCTCTGTTTGCTTCAGCCCCATCACCCCCAACTAAACATCAATTTGCATGCAGAGAACATTTTAATTATCCCTCTTTCAGCACTCACTTGATGCATTTAATCAGGACAAACATTCAGAGGTGTAAACTTTCCAGTACCCTGTGCTCCTTCTGTGTACAGGGAAACAACTCTGTTACCTGTCAGGGAGGAGGAAGGAGTAAGGTCATGAGCAGCTAAAAAATGTGCAGGGGGAATTCTCAGCTGGTGTAAGCTTGCTTTCTCCTGTATTTTTGCAACCTATTTATAAATAAATAATGAGATCTCAGCCGTGGGCCAAGAAACTCATCTTTCTAAACAAATCATCTATTTTCCACTTGGAATACACACTAGAGAAATCAGATGGTGTCTGGTTAAGCTGCAGTATATATTTTTTTAGAGTAGACATTAACAATCTGAGTGGGACAGCAGAAGTCTGTGTTGTTCAAGGTGTAGTTACCAGCTGAGGATATGCAAAAGCCTCATCTGCAGTAGATATTAGGTGGTGGTGTAACCCCAATGGCCGATCAGAGCCCCACTGAAGTTTCCAAGAGGAATGTATTTATAGAATATATCACCAAAAATCACTGAAGATGAAAAGTAAAGAAATAGTGGATTTAATTCTGAGAAAACATTGGCTAGTCCATTTCCCAGCCCATCCTCAGAGCCCTGCACCACTGAAGCAGGCAGTCACAGCCCATCCTTCAGCCTCTGCCTCCAGATGGCTTTCCATTGCCTCAAGTGTATTTAAAGAGTTCTTCTGAGAAAATGGAAAAGCAGTACATGACTGACTCATTGCAAGAGCTTTCCAGAAATGGCCAACACCTCTGTTATGGAAAAATTCACATCCCTGGAGGAGATCATATAAAAAGCTTTGACAGGACTTTATCCAGCTGAGATAAACTAACTCATGCAATTGGGTGAAAGTACTACAGATTTATACCACTTGTTTAAAATAATGTTTTCTTTAGGTCGTTATATATAATTTCACACTTCATCTCACTTTTGTACCTTCTGCCTTTAACACTTTCACATGTTTGTGGGTCTGAATTTACATTTACTGAAAATCAGACATTTGAATTTGCATCTAAACAACTGGAGCAGCTTTTCCTTGGGTTTCTGAGGCAAAAATCTAATTAACTAATTTCACTCTGCACTTTGCACAAAGATCTGACTCACCTTGCCATTCAGGTGAATGAAGGAGTTTTTAGACACTTTGGAGCTGGGTCACATATAAACTCAGAAGAAACTTGCCAGTTATACCCGAATCCCCTCAAGTGTGTACCCAGTACATTTATTTTTTTTTAAATGGTTATTCCCCATTGAGCTGGGGGTGAAATTTGAAGCTCTGAGCTACTTTGCACATCTGCTGTAGAATCTGAAGAGTGAAGGGATCCCATGAAATGTGCTGGACAGAGTTCTTTTATTAACAGCTGTGAAAAGCAACCTCAAAAATCCAGTTAGCGATTGCCAGGTTTTCTCTTCTGCTCCATTCTGTTGCTGACCACATCACATTTATGGGGTTATCTTGGACACCTTGATTTCAAAAGCAGGGCCAGACCCTGCTCAGCTCAGGAGGGGAAGCTGTTGACCTTCTACAGGTTTGAAAGGCCTGGAAATAAACAGGGCATGTAGTGCAAGAAAACTTGCTTTTCCATAGTGACCTGCATGGCTTTTTCCCCCTTAACTGCCTGCTCTCCTGCCTGCTCTCCAGGGCAGGTTACTGTGCCCCATATTGGTTCACATGAAACTAATGAAATCACAGCATAATATTTTCCATACCTCATATTGTGTCCTTGCTACAGTCACTTACATGTTGCTTGTAAAATATTGGCTCCGTCTGTTTCAAGGGGAGGGGTGGGGGTGGAGAGAGAGTCCCTTTCACTTGCCTGATTTATATGTCAAATATAAAAATGAAATGAAACATGTGGCTGATTGCCTACAAAGTTTTATGTCAGGTGTAGAAGTCAGTGGCCCCACTCATAAATCACATTGCTCGTTTGTAGCTGTTGCAGCAGATTTATACAATTTATAACTGGGTTATTGAGCTATGTCATCAGTGCAGGCGTTTTCTTATTAATAAAAGCACTGCTAAATTGAGAGATGGTTTGTAAAGCAATTGGCCGTAACTTTTTTGATGGGAGGAGGGAGACACCTTATTGTTTGTAATCTATTAAAGCAAAGTGTTTGTGGAAGTCCTGGGCCCCTCCCTGATCTCCAAGGGCTTTTTTTCTTCTCTGGGGACCTTCAAAACAAACTCCTTATTCATAACTGTGAGATGAAGCTGTGAGGATGATGTTTCCGCTGGTGATTCATGTGATTTACTCAGAATGTTTGATTCATCTGGGAAGAAAAACAACTTCTGGCTGAGGGACAGATGCTTATGGGGATTTGGCATTTGATTTTAGCTGGGTTATACAGGGTTATGAACAGGGGTGGCTTTTTTCTATAAAGCAACTTTCTCTCTAGCAGGGAATTAGACTAATGCCCTCAAATTTTGCCTCTGGTCTGTATTTGCAAAGGAAAGGGGCATTTCTGTAAGGTTTCAGTTGGACTCTGTCTGAAATTCCTCTTCTGAAGGTCTGCAATATGCAGGAGGCTAAAGCAATGACACCTCCCAAAAGGGAAAGGATGGAATTGCTCTGAGGGGTGGAGAGCCTTGGATGCTGTGGTTTCAGGATGCCTTAGGGTGGAAAATTGCCCTGTGGTATTTGCTACATCTGGGGCATCCTCAAGCCAAAGTGAGGTTCTTCACAGAGGTCGGGAATTAGATTTAATTTAAATTCCCAGGAGTGGCTCCAAAAGCGATCCAGCAGGTCCTCTGACCCCAAATTTCAACTCAGACAATGCTGCTCATAAACTGAACTTTTTATTCATAACAGGTAATTTTTAAATCCTGGGTCTGAGCATACAGAGTTCTAACTGAGTTTGAGTTCAAATTGATGTTAAAATTTCACAATTAGGTGTTCTTTCTAATATTTTTTCAGTGATTTGAAACTATTTTTATGGAGGCTTTCAAGAAAATGTCCCCCAAAGACTATATTTGAATCTTATTCAATTATGATTATTTGTAAAAAATGAGGAGGCCCTCCCCTAGTGGTCTCTGTCAGATCATTAAAACTAAAGCTCAAGTCAGATTTCATTGTAGCAGCAGCTTGTGCAGCAAATGAGGAAACAAAACTCTGCCCTTCAAGAGATGAGATTCTGAGTTAAAGTTATGAAAAAAATCTCAGTACGCTTATTAAAACCAGTCAAAGGTGACAATATTTTTAAATGGAAATCTTAAAAATTTTTAAGTGATTTAATATTCTTTTCTTTGGGAATGATTTGATTACTTCTGTATTTAGCTGGGAATACACACAGGGCTGGGAAGGGGAGTGAGGACGCAGAGATATTGGTGTTTCACAGGGCAAAAGCCAGGGTTCAGAAACTTGGTGGAAGTTGTATGGGAGGTTTGTGGTCATGCAATGTTTTTTGGGGATGTATCACTTGTGTTTCTTCTTTGAATGATGCACTTTTCCTAGAATCACAGAATGGTTTGGGTTGGAAAGACCTTAAAGTTATCTATTTCCAACATTCCTCTAGAAACCCTGTCCTGTTCCATGTGCCTTGACCAATGCAGAAGAGGAAGGAAAGCCAAAAATCTTCATGACTAAGCCTAAGTCTGAGTATTTGGTGCTCTGAAGGCTGGGGCCATGTAACATTATTAGTGATGGTGTTGGATCCAGCCCAGCAATGAAGATGAGCTCAAATTCATCTAAAGCAGAATCCAAACACAAGGTTTAAAAGGCTGCAGGGATGTTTTGTTGCATCTGGGGTGGAGAGAGGAAAAGCAAAAACTGGTTGGGAAGATATAGAGGGAAATATAATCCTAATGCTCCTGTTAGTTACATTTATTGCAATGAGCAAGGCCAGCTTGAAAATTTGGCCTGGTAAAGGGAATGAGTATCCTGATGTCTGTGCTGCTCTGAGATAAGCTGGGCAAGATATGGATACCCCAAATCTTGAGGCGGTGCCCATCATTCATTAATTTGAACTCTGCTTGAGCTGCTTTCTCCTGCCATGCACAGTTTTCTTATGTTCTTCATTTGTGAAACATCCTGAGAAACTTGATTTTTTGTAAAGTAAAAAAAAGAAAAAAATAAAAAGTATCCCTACCTGGCTTTTCCTTTTCCATTTGGCAAACTTTGCTTTTCTGCCCTGCTGTTTCCTATGGAGCTGCAGCCAGCACGACTATGCCATAATTTTTAGAACAGCCTTAAATATCAGCTCTGCTCTGGGGAGTAGAAGCAATTCATCCTGCCCTCTCTGCTGGCTGACTGGCCTGCTGCAAGAGCAGAGTGAGCTGGCCAGGTGAGGATCCATGTCCTGCAGTCTCTTTGCTTATCATAGATAAGGATGGTTTTAATAAAACACTGGGCACTGTTCCCTTCCATTTTTAAACATTTCTGGGTTCTTTATGGCCTTCTTGGAGGCTGGCAGAAATAAATTCTGCTTTGGCATCAATACAAAGTCCTGAGTTTGTGCTGGTGGGAAGGTGTTCAGGTACCTGCCAGGAAGGAAGAGATCACGGAGATCTCCTGCACATGGATATCACAGAGTGCAATTCCACAGGAGAAGAGGCAATGAAAGTCCTCTCTCCCCCTACCACAGACTGTTAAGGCCTTTGCTGTTGATTGCTAAGTGTTCATTTGGCCATTTGGTGTTATAAGATAGAGTCCCAGGGAGGAAGGACTTGAGCGTTTATCGGTCTTGTGATCCCCGATGTGGGAATGATGCGCAGAACTCCATGATTTTCCATGATATGATAGAAAGTTAATTAATTACTTTATTATACTATTTTATACTAAAACTATATTATACGAACAGGAACTGTATCACTAACTAACTAACTAGAAACCTGTGACTCTCTGCTGAGAGTCCTGCCACACATGTGGATCTAATTGGTCAATGAATCTAAACAACCATCAGCAGAGTCTAATTAACGAATCATTCTTCAGTAAACAATCTCCATAACACATTCCACATGTGCACAACAACTAGGAACAGCAAGTGATATAAGGATTGTTTTTCTTCTTTCTCTGCTTTTTTCAAAATTTCTGCCAGGAAATCCTGGCAAAGTTGTGCCTGCTGCTCTCTATGAAGAGACCTGTGGCCACAAGCTTTTTGTGGGAGATGTAATTTCCCTTTGCCTTGCAGGTGAATCCATCTATCAGCTCCAATGTGATGTGTGAACATCCTCATTTTAAATGATGTGGAAGACCTGAGTGGTTTTAACTGATTTTTTTTTTTTTTTAGCTGACAAAGTTAATATTCCTGTAACTATTTGGGAAAAGGGAGTATGTCACATATGGACATAGACAGGGAAATAAAAAGGTCTGCCCAAAACTGAGTTAAATGCTCATGGCTTCTTCAGAAGCATTGGAATGTGGGTCTTCATTGCAGAAAGTATTGCCTTAAATATGTGAGCAGGCTGCTAGGGCTGCAGTTTGCAGACTGCCCTGTTACCCACTCTCCAAACAGGAGGATCATAACTCCATAATCCTTCTGTGCCCCGAGCCTCTGGTCTCTGCCTTCTGGCACATTGCCATTTCTAATGACAAAGTGAAACATAAGCACACATATATTTTTAAAGAAACTCTCCAAACTCCCCATTTCCTCTTTTCTAAAAAGGTTTGTGCCAAAGAATCATGGAAAATTTGGCCAAATGACAAATATTGAGGAGACAGATTTGCCTTCTTCATTTTTTCCTATGGTAGAAGCAAAACATAGAGACAGAACAGTGTAGCCATGATTCTGATGATGGACTGTGTGGGGAAGGACAGTGTTTCTGAGTCCAGGAAATCCTAACTAGTTGCAAGTTAATGATAAATACCCTGGAAGGTTTTAGCAACTCTCCACTCAAATTTTGAATTGTTGAGGATCAACTTTTATTTACTATTTCACACTGGGCTTTTTGAATGACTCCAAAATGCTCCTTCCAGTGGGCTCTGTAGTGCACCTGAGTCTACGTGACTGCTGTGCAGTGAAGGTCCACACTAAATACATGCCTAAAAAGCACAAGATTCTCAATTATATTGTTCCCATCCACAGGACATGCCAGGAAGAAGAAGTGGAGGTGATGTTCGGGTCTGGAGGATCTCTCCATCAGGAGTCTGGGGAGGACTGGGGCAGAGGAGGGATGTGCTGGAGATGGAAGACAGCAAAATGTGTAGTGGAAGGGTGGCAACCTCCATGTGGTAATCTCCATCCCTGAGGCTATTTAAATAGGAACACAACGAAGTGACAATTGGCCCAGTTACACCTTGTGTGGTCCTCTGATGCCAGACCCTGTTCGAGCAGAACTCCCCACTCTCGCTGCTAACAGCTTCCCAGATTTATTGGGGTGTGAAATTGCCTTTTAACCTGGCTGGCATCCGCTCTAGGCTCTCCAAGTTTCAGAGCAGTGCTGCTCCAGAGAGATGGGTTCAGTATCAATTTCATTTTTATATATTTTATTAAAGCTGTAAAATAAACTAACCTAAAACCAAGAAAACATCACTGAAGTTAAGCTTTTTATTAATAAAATATTGAACTAAGCCAACATTAGAATACTTGAACTACCAAATGGACTGGCTGGGACAAGACAGTTTCAGAGCTGGGCTGGAGCTGAATCATCAGCTATGCTGAAAGTGTAGTCAACTCTGTTGTAAGTGTGAAGAGGGATTCTAAGAATATGGCTAATTGTAAATGGTTAGTCTGGAATTTTACCACTGTCATTCAAAAAAAAGAAGTCTGATTAAGTAATTTCAATGTCCCTTGTCTGGACCACAACATTTCCAGGTCCTTATATTTCAGTTCTCATGTTCAGTTTCTTTCTCTGCTCTCTCTCCTAGAAGAGATACCATAATTCAGACATTAATGGAACATTTTAGACAGGTGGCATAGAACCTTTATTTCCCGTGATTTCAATGACAGCTCAAATTTGTGAACTTCTAAATACAGGACATGTTTCACCAAGTGCCTGTACTGATTTTGTTTGGAATATGGGATCTGGAGCAAATTTTTATCTGACATGACATTTTCCCATGGCAGTTTCTGGAGTGTACTGACATCCTAAACCTAAATGGGGTCAGAGGACAATTTGGGCAGGAGTTCTGGTGAATTCTTGGCAGATTCTGGTGTACTTCTGAGATGTATCTGGTACACTGGAGCCCTGTAGCTTAGTCCAGTCAAACATGAATTAGGTCACTGTGGTCGTCACTAAGTAGGAAAAGTCCTGCACATGCCAAGAATTTTTAGAACGTTTAGCAATTTGCATAGCAGAAATGACTGCTAGGTTTCCCTCCTAGTAAATAAACAAATAAACAATGAAATACAATATCTTGGGACATCAGGTCACTTTGGAGTAATTTTCCATGGCCTGATTTGAATTACTAGCCCTAAGTTTTCTGAGAAGTTGTCATAACCTTCCCCAGGCAGGATGAAAAGGCAAATCCCAGCCTAGGTGGATCAGCTGCCCAAACACCCATCCATCAACAAAATCAAAATAAATTCACAGAAGCAGGAAAGCTCAGCATCATCCTTCCATCCCTTGCCTCTGGGAGCTGACAAAAAGGCTGATTCCTTGTGGTGACAGGGTGATTTTTCCAACCTCTCTGTTTCTGGGCAGCTTGTGGTCAGTGATGTACATCTCAGTGGTGCAGTGCTGCTGCAAGAATGACCAGGACTAGGCTTATTTGAAATAAAACCTTTAAAATGATTGAGCATTGGGAAAATATGCATGTCCAAAGAAAAACAAAGTTCTGAAAGCAAGCACTCAGATTAGGTGCCTAACCATCAGGAGCTGAATTAGGAGCTGGCACTTAGGAACTACTAATGTGTATTTAGGTCAAAACCCAGCTGTTGCATCATTTTTCTGTTTCTTCCTCACCCAGGTACTATGTGTAGCACCTGCAAAGAGCTGGACATCTAGGGCAGGTCAGAATTGGGAAGGTAGCCTGAGGCTGGACAAAATAAATAGAAACAGGGCTATGGAGAACCTGTCACATGGGATGGGATGCCTAGATTTGGCTTGTTTAGTTTAGCAAAACAAAAGCTCAAGGGAGGATGTGACGACTGTCTATAAATATTCCAGGGAGAGAAAAGAATTATTTCAGCCTAGGGACAATGTTGGCACAAGAACAAATGGGCATGAAGTGGCTGTGAGTAAATCTAGGTTTGGAATTTGGAAGGTTGTTAGCAATTGGGATAATGAACTCTCCTAAGCAGGAGGGAAGAAAACAGGTGTTGACTGAAGACGAAGAGGGGTTGATTTATAGAAAGATTTTTGTGCTGGTTTTGCTTAGGATTGCAAGTGTTAACAGCACAGGAGATCCTCTCAGTCCTGTGTCTTGGTGCTCACAGGTTGGGTTGCTGCTAGTGGTGCAGTTGCTAGCCTGAAATGAAATGCAGCTGTCTGTTTTACACCTCCAAAACCAAACCAGAATCTAACATCCAACTGCTGTGATCTCTCCCCAGCACAGGAGATACCCTATCAAATTCTGTGTTTCTGTTAGAACACATCCTTACTTCAGGAAAAGACTCAAAATGATGGGGAATTCAGATGCCCCTGGGGTCCTGTTCCTCAGGGTGCACACCCAAATCAGGCTGTGCACTAAGGGACAGCACTGAGCAAGCATCTCTGTGCTCTGTGAAGGTCTCTGCAACAGCTGCTGTGATGTCTCCTACAAAAGATAAAACTCTGGGATAAAGAGAGGGTAAGCAAGCATTTCCTTGTGCATCTTCTGCTGGCATTCACAGTTCAGATAGTGCTACCAGGAATCTTGCAGAGCAGTAGGATCAGGAACACAGTTCCAGTTTTAGGAACACAGTGACACGCCCTCCCCACCCCTGCCTGCTGCACCGGTGGAGGGGTTAAGGTCTGATATTTCCTCCAGCTTGATCTGCCCTAACTCTGAACAGCAGCTACAGGAGGGGCAGGCTGGGAGAACAAACGAGGAGGTTGTTTTTTCTGGATGATTTATCAGGCTCTGTTTTTTGCAGTGGAGGGCTGTTCCTGGCTGCTCTGGCCATGATTCATGGGGGTGGGCTGCAATCAGCACAGTGATGGTTTTGTCACTGCAAATGGGGAGGTCAGGAAACCACTCAGACTTTTTTCCTCCTTCCAGCCCTGGAGATGAGACAGGGCTGAAGCACAGGAGATGTAGAACAGATCTAGGGAACACTGGAGGTATTGGGCAGACTTGTGTTCTCTTACAGGTCAGGAGCATGCAAACCCACTTGACATCTCTTTAAGCATGGCTTTTGCCCCTCAGTCTCATCCTGCAGCTTTGCCAGTTGTCAGTCTGCAAACCCAATCTTTCCTGGGTTGTACTTAGAGCCCAAATAGCACATGGAATTATTGGCAATTTCCCCTCATTGGGATTTCTCAGAGAAGAAATGAAAATTCATAATGAAAGCCCTGGATCCTGGGAAATGGCCATTTCAGCAGGGACAATGTATCCCAGTGATGAAAAGTTGATTCAATATTGATGTGATAACAGCCTGAAAAGGGCCATAGCTGCAGATCAAGCATCTTCTGGACAAAGCAACCTAAGGAATGGCTGCACTCAGCTCATGGACACGGACTGAGCTGTGATTTTTCTAGGCTTTCTGGTGGAGGATTAGACTTTAATTGTTTTTTTATGTATCATTCACAGAAAGCTGAGAGGAGGATGCTGGCCCCATGTGTTTCTGGAAGACAGAGAGATAAGGAGCAGTGTCCTGTGCTAACCATGGCTGTTTCCCGTCTGTTTCCTTTTAAGGTAACAGCTCCACAGAGAAGGCCGTGTACTACTGAGGGAGGTGCTGGAATATGGCTTGGAACAGGCATATTGTGGACAGGTGAAAAAAATGCCCCTCATGATGACAGGAAGGTCAGAAGTGCATTGTGTCTCTGCCTTGAGATGTGCAGAAACAAAACAAAACAAAAGAAAAAAAGAAATGTATTTCTGAATACCCTGGGAGGATGTCAAGGTTTAGAAGTGTTAGCACTTTGGTGATATTTTTCCATATGAGTTCCATAAAATTAATAGATTAGAGTTGATAAAAAATAGGAAAATGTGCTGAATAAAAAAAAAGTTTTAAAGCATAAAAGGTAGGTTTTTGTGGATCTGACAGTGGAGCACAGCCACTGTAGCCACATATTTTAATCATATTGTTGAAACCATGATCAAACTATTCTGACTAAAATGCTCAATCTTGTCAAAGAGTGTTCTCTGTATTTTCCAGGAAACTGGGAGAGCCCAAAATAGCCTGCCTAACAGCAAGACCTTCAATGCTGTGTTTTGTCTTATTTGTACATTTACAAAGTTACTTTTTTTGATTCTGTGGATGTGCTCCAGGAAATGCTGTCCTGAAAGCCATTTCTTGGAAGGGCTGTGGTTTTCCCATCACTTGTCCTTCCAGTTCCACCCAGAGACCCAGGTCACTCCCTTTGCAGGTGATGATTCTCCTGCTTGTGTCAGCCAAGTTGTGGAAGATGCTAAATAGACTCAGTGCACAACTGCTTCTGTTTCCAGCTCTGATCTTAAGGCCAAGTATGATGGAGAGATTGTATTTCTCCAGCTTGTGAATGCTGTTCCCATATTTTCCTTGTATTCCGAGAATTTTTTTGGGTTTTTTTTAAAGCTTTTCAAATATCTTTCTGCAAGGATCCTCTCTCTAGAGAAGAATGAGGGCAAGCAAAGGCTGTGCTCTGAAGGGATGCACATAAAAGTGTAGGGGGAAAGGGCAGCTGGAAAGTTTTGCATGACCTCAAGTGCTAGTTGAGCTTAACATGGTGAAGTTCTCCTTGCCCACAAGAATTTATATGGGGAGGAGAGATCCTGCCAGAATAACCTGGGGCAAAGACAAACACCCGAGTGCAAAAGCCAGTGCCAAGCTAAGCAGTGTGGGGTAGCAGTCAAGCATTTTCCAGCAGTGAGAGCAGTGGGAGTCTGTCCACAGCAACCCAGTAAGAAAAACTCTCCACAAAGTAAAGTAACCTGTGATCCAAGGAGGCTTAGCTACAGCCAATTGACCTGGGTGAAAAGCAGGTTGTGTGCAAAAGGCATTTTAGTATAAACTAGCCAAGGAGGTTGTTGCTATTACTTTGTAGGATCCTTCACAGTGAGGTGGTAGTTGAAAAATTCAGAAAAAGCTCCAACTTTTCTCACAAAACAGAAATCAACTGTCACTGGACATTAATGGAGTGAGAAAAGTAATTAGGTCTAATTTCAAATGTCTAAGCCAATTAAATAACAGTGAGACAAATAGTGTAATTTAGCTCTGCTCATCAAAAATAAAACTGTCAAATAGTCCACAGTTACAAATCTCACGCTGACTTCTTGGATGGCTTAGGGAAGGCTTGTTTGGGAAACATGCTAATTGTGCACAAGGTGTCGAGACCGAGTGCACCTTATGTTTTTCTGGTTCATAAAACTTGGACCTTTTATGTTTAAATGTTTCAAAGCTCAGCTCTGCCCTCAGACATTCCCAAAAAAACAAAGTGAGCCTGGCCAAACCAGGAGCTGTCACTGGAGCTGAGAAGAAGCCTTCAATTCATGCATATGCTCCCCAAAAGGCAGGTGTGTGTGCTCAGCCTGCCAGGTGGCTGAACCCACACAACCACTTGTCCTTGAGCCAAATTTTACAGTAGAGGTATTTGCAACTGCAGAACCAGATCCTGGTTGTGATTGTGTCACCTCCATGTGTGGCTGTGGTATTGGACTTGGTGAGGTGTTTGAGACTCAAGCTCATGTAACTAAGGCTGGAGAGTGGCTCCAGACTCCAGCCCTGCCTGAGGTCTGTGCTGGAGCTGGGCCAGCCCTGCCTGGAGTCTCAGATATCAATGTTTTCTTGTGCTGTGTTTCCCTGAAAACATCTTGGACAACTCAGAAGCAATAGTGCAAGAGACAAGGCCTGATGCACAGATAAACCTAGACCAGGTCTCACATCCACCACACCTTTGGGTCTAGCATGAGACCCCTGCTCAGGGCAGATCCTCCTGCAACTGGTGAGGCCTGTGGAGATTTTATGCTCAGTAATAGGATTTGCTCTCCCCTGGCTGCATGAAGGGTGCTTAGATGTGGGATTCACAGTGTAAATTTGCAGGGCAATATCGGAACATTGTTCATTCTGTTGGAAGCCAGAGGATGAATATGGAGGAGGAGAGAAGAGGAGCTTGAGTGTGTTTCTACTCCAGTTGATTAGTCTTGGCTGTAAGCCCCTGTACCAGGAGTGTATGCACACAGCTAGTTTTATGAAAATAAATAATTTTCCCAACACCTTTCCTTCTGGCCCTGCTGAGACTATTGTTGGGGTCACCCAGAGGCAGTGGGCTCAGGAGCTAGGAAATAAATGAATAAATAAGTGAAGGCAACCAAACCAATGTCACCTTCACCCCTGAGGGCTCATTGGATGAAGGCAACTTATATCCACCGTTTACCTGTTCTGGATTTGAATTGGTGACCCAAGGATGAAAAGCTTTCTGTCCTAGTGCCAGTACTTTGACTTGCTCTGCTGTAACAATAAATATCCCCCAAATCCCTTGGAGCTCTCAGCAATTACAGCCTTAAAATAAACTTATAGAATAGGATAGTGATTACCAAATGTTTCTTATTGTTTCCCCTCCGGGAGACATGTATCCCTCAGGAAATGAGTTTCTAATTACACAGGAGAAGCAGGGAAGTAACCATAGTGTGGGAAAGCTAAATTAATATAAGCTCCTAGGTGCACTCTGACCACCCCTTTCAGGGGAATGATTAAATGTGAGTGGTCTGAGGGTTTTACTTTCTCTCTTCATGAGGAATGCCTAGACCAGCTGTGGCAGAAGAGATTTGAGTACAGAAAGAGAGGAAAGAAATAAAGATGCTGTTGAAGACCCCAGGAAAAAGCTGTACTGAGCAGCCCACAGGAATTCTTCAGCCTGCAAACCCCAGAGTGTGTTGTACCATTCTGTGCAGGGCCTGAGGTTCTAATACATTGGGAAGGTTAATAAAATAGGTGTGCATCCTTTGTGCCCTTGAGGTGCTAACCCAGCTCATTTCAGAGTCCAGTATTCCTTTTAAATACACAATTTTAAGGAATGAATCCAGTTCAAGCCAGTGCACTACCCATTCATGGAAAGCTGAGGCTGAAACACTCTTTGGGCACTGTATGGCCCAAAGAGCCTGAGATCAGTGAGGCTGGGAAGCCTTTTGGACAATGACACATGTGATGGTTCATCATGCCAGCTGGAATCCCCAGGGCTGGCTTTGTTTCTGTGACTGCAAGAGGAAGTCCTCTCCATCCCTTGCTTGTACTTGTTTCATTTCCCACAGTGCATACCATTTATAAACCTTGGGAATGCAAGTAGTCTCTTGGAAAATATCTCACATCTCATCCATGCAACAGTGGTATCCAGAGCAGAAAAATGGCTACAAATGCACTCAGTCCCTCTGGAAGTGAATGTCATGGTCTACACCCACACTCAGTTGCTGCCCTCATGTCTATTGCTGCTGAAGGACAAAATCTTTGAGCTGCAACTTTCTGGGCAAGATGAGGCACATCCTTTTGCAGAAACTGCCTCCCTTGGCTTGAAATGCATTGCTCTGGTTGGAAGACACATCAGCATATGAAGAAATGTGCCCTAAGGTGGGAGCCAAACTATGGATGTCTCATACCAGAACACCCATCCTGCAGTTTGCATGTTTGCAGAGAGGATGTCTAACGTGAGGTTGTTTATGGGAGCCACTGTGAAGTCTTGCTGTGTAATTTAGTCAGTATTAAAGAATGGAGAAATCCCATTTGTGTGTGTACATAGCTCAGATCAGATGCAAAGATATAGAATCAACAGTGACAATTCAGAATAAAACTTTGAGGAGAGAATAGGATTTAATTTTAGGTGAGAATGTTGCCCTTCTCTGGGCAGTGGAGTGCTTTATTTTGAGATAGAAAACACAGTAGTCCCTATATTACTGAGGATGTTTTTATTCTGAAGTCAGGCAAACTATTTTTGCTGAATTTATGCTTAGCCTGCAAATTGAAGCAAATTGCAGGGATCCCAAAACTACTCATACCAAAGTCAAGAAAGACAAAATTAGCTTTGTTCTCTTGGAACCAAAGCCACAAGATCTCAGCCTGTCACAGCTGTCCTTAAGATAACTAATTACTCTGTTCTTAGGATTATGCTCACCCTTTTGATCAAATCCACAGTAAAAATCTGTGGTTGTTGTACATTTAGTTAATCAGGACTCATCTTAAATTCCCAATATATACATTTATGTTATTCTTGTACAGCCCAATTTATCAGATGGGCTTTTACCCTTGAGATACACAGTCAGGAGCATCATCACCTCTCCTGGCAGTGCCAAACCCCACTGCTTTGGGTATTAATTGAATATGTAGTGGTAGTGCCAGCAAAACATCAGAATTTCAGCAACATATGTTGAAATGGCATCAATATAGGCTGTGTGTATATAGATAATATGTTCAACCTGCCTCTGGGGGAATGAGAATTTAAGCTTCTGCTGATGCATTCTATCCCAAAGGTTAGGGTAGGATCAGAGAGCAAATCATCACATTGGCATATGCCAAGGATTTATTCTCCTGCAGCTGTAATTATGTTCATTCTGTCTGGCGAGAGTGTAAAATAAGACAGGGCACATTCATAACAGCTCAAGGAAGCCCATTTTACTTTGCTGCTGCTGCACATGAGGAGTTTTCATTATGTTAGAGAAGGGGTTACCTGTTCAGGTCACACAAACCCAATTGCTCATGCTCTTCTGTACTTACTCCTAAATCATCCTGCCCCAGGGTAAGACTCTTCTTCAGCCCAAGAGAATAACAATTGGTTTTCTCTACTCTAGTTGTAAATAACCACCAGCAGTAAGTACCTGCAGTGTCTCTCAGGAACCTGTTTCACAGCCAGTGGGGTGTTGCTATTTCCCAGCTCACAAACAGGTTTTTATTGTGAGTGCAAAGATTACAGTGTTGGTCTTCAGGAAGGATAAATTATTTGGAACAAGATTAGACATTAACACCAGCAGAGCACAAATGGGAAAATCACTGGAGAGAAGCACTGAAAATCGCCTGCAGCACTGATTTGTTATTTAGTGTCCTCCTGCCCCGTGGTACCAACTTCATCTATTTAATGTGCACCAACAGTAACTCACATTTGGCTGTGGTTGGTTTTCTCCCTCCATGTTTTCTTTTTATTGATTGTTAACACAAGGCACAGAGCACAAAGAGGAAAAGATATAACTTTGGAGAACATTGGTGCCTCTCCCTCTGTCCCATCCTGGATTGTTATTCACACAGATAAGAACCTGTAGCCACCTGCCATTCCCCTCATGCTTAGACTGTCAACTTCCTGGTTCTGTATTTGTAAGGCACAACAAAACAGCAAATAACAGAGTAGCTGGCCAGCATGATCAAAATCCACAAATGTCTTGAATTTTCATTTTGCTGAATTGATCCTGGTCTGTGTTGCATAATCCTAGGCAGTAAAAGGTAGCTGTTCTTAGAAGGATTAACCTTCTTGAGCTATTTTCCCCTCTTGTTAACAATTTCCATCTAATTTCCTATTTCCGGCTGTAACTCCTGCCGATAATGCTCCTCAGCTAATACTGAAACCAAGAGGGAAAAATATATGAATAGTAGACATCCGATCCAAGCTTTGTGTGTGGAATTCAGGGATGGAATGTTCTTGAGAACAAGATGGGTTTTTTAAATAGCAAAAGACTGCTTGTTTAGGAAGAAAATTGGTACTGACACCTATATGTGGTACTGCTGATGTTTGTTCCCACAGTGCTCTTAGGCCAAATATAACCATCCCCTTAGAATGCTTTTTCTTTTTTTTTTTCCTTTTTTTTTTGTTGCTTTTTTTTTTGTTTTTGTTTTCATCAAGATGTTTTCCATGCAGAGTATGTCTGCAGAGTATGTCTGCATGTCACTTTGTTGCATGACTGCATCTGGTACAGACATTTTCATGACAGTTTAAGAAGGTGAACTTGCAAATGCCACAGCAGTCACTAACTGGGTTTGTGATGGCATGCAATGTTGTCTTTCAGTCTGCAATACTGGCCTGCTATGCCCTTGCCTCCTCCTGTGTCTCCTCCATCTCCTGCTGTTCCTCAGTTGGGTCAGCAGTGTTTTGTGCAGTTGTTCCAAGCCACACCCAGCCCCTTCACTTCCAGAAAAGGCATTTTTTCTGCACACCTGACACAGTTCTTGGTGCACATGTGGTTGTGCAGATGTCCAGCTGCAGGTGGAAATGAGCAGCCAGGGCTATAAGTGCATGGGGAAGACCCATCCCCTCTTACATAATTGCAGTTAGAAGTTATTCAGAACGAATCTGGCCATTTCTAGATGAGTTCCTTTGTGCTCTTTTTGCAGAAGAGATAAAAGCAAATATATTATTTCTGTAAAGATGAGTACCAATGCAAGAGGTGGGTATGGGAAGTCCTCCCTGAGCAGGGATCCTGTGAGGGTCTCTCTGTGCAGCAGCTTTGTAACCTACACTGGAAATACATCAAAGAGGCTTTGGCTATGAAAGGCAGGAAGGGAGTGGTCTGAGGAACTGCAGCTACACCAGGAGCTGAGCAGAGCCAAGGAATGTCCTCAGGCATTGCAACTCAATTGTGCTGTCGAATTGTCAGTCCCTGGGCAGGGCTGCAGACAGCCTGGGAGCTGGCTGGGGCTCAGGACTGAGCCCATGGAAGCTTGGACATGTCCCTCCCTCCTGGAGCACAGTGGTGTGAGCCTGGGCAGTTGTGTGCCAGTGGGCTTCCACGCCAGGGAGCCACTCTGGGCATGAGCATTGGGATAGACAGTTGCTGATAGGAAGGAAAAGCTGGATTTTTTGGTATTAATATTCCCAGATTTCTCTGTAAGAAGGGAGAGGACATATATGGCTCAGAGTCTCATATGCAGCTCTGGAAATGGAATTTGGACTTTCCAGAGCCATCCAATCTCATGCTGTCTGAAGATCTGTCTCTCCTTTGTGTTTAAGTCAGTATTTGCTTGGGGCTCAGAATTTTTTCCACTGGATATTCAGCTATTCCAGGACTGTGTTGCACAGGGAGTTCTGCTTGTGTCCAACACTCTGTCCAGGTCTGCCTCTACTCCTGCTGGTGGCCCTGGCTGGCAAAGACAGGTCCCCAGGACATGCTATGGCTCAAATTGAAGCGTGCATCTTCCTCCTTCAGGGTCCTGGGCACCCACTCTCTGTGACTGGTTTCATGGAGGACTCTGAGGGGAAGTGGATAACATTTGCTGGGACCACAATTTCTAGAAGCAAGCCTTCATTTGGGTGTTTCAGCTGGATGTCACAGCTGGATGTCCTCACAGAGTGATGCAACCCTGTGGGAAGGCTCTTATACCTCAGCCTCACCTGAGCCAGGTGTTTGTCAGTGTGGAAGGAGGTGGGCCCAGGGCAACTTGCCCAAACCCAGGTTATTTAGAGCCAGGGGATGTGGAGTGGGACCTCATGGTTTGTAAGCTGAGGGCCTGAGCAGTCTGATGATGTTTGAAGTAATGAAGGTGAGTGTGGGGGGAATAAGGCAGATAATGGAGAACTTTTGAGCTGTGGTAAAGCTTTGCCTTGTGTGAGCTAGGAAAATGCAGTGAAAATGGTGCCAGTTGCTGGATACTAGTAAGTCCTTTTGATTTTTGTAAATCCAAGCCCTGATGAGTCCCATTCTGAAACTCAGCAGAGAAGGTCATAATCCTTTTTGTGTGATTGACTTGTGCCCTGTTTTTCCCTGAGAAAGCACACACATGATCCTTAGGACTCCAGGGAGCCTCCAAATCACTTCTTTTACCAGGCTTTGGTTGCTTTGAGCTGAATACTGCAACATGCCCTGAGCCCAGCAGATTTGCCAGAAATGGACAGGGCTAAATCTTCAGCAAAACTCATTACTGAGTATTCATTAGCCTATGGTTGTGTTCTGGTAGCTGGAAAATGCTCTTCTTCCAGGGTAACAAGTGACAGGAGAAGAGGAAGTGTCCTCAAGCTGCCTCAGGGAAGGTTTAGGCTGGATATTAGGAAACATTGAAAGGGTGGTCAAGCCTTGGAAAAGTCTGCCCAGGAAGTGATGGTGTCACTGTCTCTGGAAGTGCTCAAAAAATAAATAGACATGGCACTTTAGGGATGTAGTTCAGTACTTGGCAGTGCAAGGTTAACAGATGGACTCAATGATCTTAAAGGTCTTTTCCAAACTAAATGATTCTGTGAAAATTTTCCCTGGAGCCCATGGCAGGGGGGAAAATCTGGCTGGAGAGTTGAGGGATGGAGCTGAGGAGGCAGTGGAAGATGTTGCAGAGATGTCTGTGAGAAAGAGAAAGCAACTGTGTCTTCCCTGCTGGTCCAAGAAGGGCACAGGATGCCACATCTAGAGAGTGATTGTTTTCTTGACAGTCTTCCCCAGAAGACAGACATTTGGGATGAGCTTTAGCCAGAGCTGTGGGACAAGAGCAATGGGGCTGTCTGCTGGAGAGGCTCAAAGGGGCTTGTGGACAGGCCTGAACTTCCTCAAAATCTTTTGGAGATGTGTGGAGCTGAGTGGGAGAAGCACAAAGAAAGATCTGCCAGCTGGACCAGCTCCTCTGCTCACTGCCCAGATTGCTGCTCATGCTGGGCCCTCAGCCCTGGCTGGTTCCACCCATCCACTAGGATGTCCTCTAGGAGAAGGTATCACCAGGATGCTTTGCACTCCTGAAAGTCCAGAAGCAGCACTGCTGGCAGGGCCAAATGCAAAATTTTTCCAGTACTCCTTGCATGGGCAAGAGTGGGCAGCTTCTGCCTTTCCAATATCTTTTCAGATGCCTCAGGCTGTGGAAGTCCCCATGAAACATGAGAGGGGTTGGGATAAATACTCACTTTCCTGGAGACTGAACAACAACAGAAAGGACATGGAAGAACAAAAAACCCTCATGAGACAGGATCTGCAAACCTTATATCTGCCCAAATCCAGGAAAGAAGCCAGACTGTGGATGTCTCATGTGGAGCAACCCCAGCACAAGGAACAGTGGCCACAAGGTTTGCTGCTGACCCATCTTATGGAAAGCTGAAGAACAGCCAAGATGGGTGAAACAGGGGAGCCCAAGTCTGGGCTCTGAAATTTCATTTTGGATACCCGAGAAAGCAAGAGGGTCCTCCAAAACCCTGACTGCAGTGGGTGCTGGCAGTGTTCACTACAGAACTGCTTCCAGGCTGAGCACTATTTTTTCCATCAGAAAATGCCAGTTCCTTACAATGGACTCTGCAGGATTGTATCGCTGCTGTGACACTGTGAGAGGAGCCAGGCTCTTTTCTTACCCAATTCCTTGGCTCCTCACAGCCCACAGTGACCCTGGCAGGGTCTGCAGAGCCTCCATCCTCCACGTTAACCCTTCACCCCATCCCAACACCTTGAGTCCCTCCTTGCTCCATGGCCAAGCTCCTGCTGGCCTGTAAAGGGGAAGCAGGGGTGTAGTTTTCTGCTCCCCAGTTTGATAGTTTTCTGACTCAGAAGTTGGTGTGACTTTCTATCTAATTGTGCAACTTTTGGGAAGTCAACCAGGGATTAATTTAATTTCTGTCTTCACAGGGTGATTGGGAGATGCTGGGTCAGGACTGCCTGCTTTCCTACTGGAAGCTGGTCTGTTTCCAGGCAAATGGTATGTAAATGGTATCCAGAGGGATGCTATTAAAATTACTTAATCTAAGGAAATATTTTCATGAAATTGTTTTTTGAGGGGGAGCACTAAGCTTTTGACTTGGAGCTTTCACAAAATAAATGTCTCCATGCAAAGCTACTTCCCTTGGGCCAGGAATGGTGGGAAACCAGAGTATTTTGATTTCAGCAGGATGTCACAGCAACAGCTTGAGCATCTGGTTGGTTGCTTCATACCTTTCTTCCCCTGTCAGTGACAAGATACCCAGGGCCAAAGACTCAGAGGTAAAACCTGATTTTCTCTTTGTCGAGATAGAGACCAGGTCATGCCCCAAACTTGCCTCCCACCATAATTTCCAAATGGAAGCAGTTTTCTGTTTCCAGCTTCAACAGTTTCAAACCCAAACTTTGCTTTTCCTGCAGATCTGAAGGACCCAAGCAATTGAAACCCTATTTTGGCTGAAATTCAGAGCAATTCTGTTCACAATCACTTCTCTTAATAAACAGCATTAACATCTGGTGAGAAATCCCTGGGCTAAGCACAACGTAGCTGCAGCACCATGCTTGAGCTGAGCTCAGCTTGATCCAGAGACAGAGCAGTGTGAGCTGAGCCAAGAGCAAGGAGGGGAGAAAACAGCAAATGGAAAAATTAATTGCATGGTAAAAAACTCCGACTTCCATCATCTCAGGAGTTCACAACTGGCAGGGAGTCTTTAGTAAACTAATTAGTGGCTATGGCAAATTGTGGAAGAGTCTGTAAGTTGTTGTAGTTGAATAGAAGTCAACAGTGTCTGATTTGCAGTAGCCAAAACTCTTTCTTATGATTCTTCATTGCACAACTTTATAAAAAGTGGAAGTTAATTACCATTTCTCTCTTAAGATATTGCTGGTTGTGACTGAGTCTTTCCCTTAGAGCTTTAATTTAGATAGAATTTTGTTTCAGATATAGAAAATGAAAACATATTTATTTGAATTATCTGTATAATACATTAAAAAATAAGTTTACTCAGAGCCCTAAATTAGCTATGAGAGTGCAAACACCTCCCATGATTTAGGGATTTAATTTGCTGCTGCTTGGAGGGGTGCAGCAGTAGGTCAGGCTCTCCAGGTTGTGTGTCACAGCACAGGGACAATCGCCAGTCTAAATAAACTTCTCCTGGGTCTCCTTAAGCAACATTTCACTCTGAATAATCCTGGCGATTTAGCTCCCACTAGAACATTAGTTTTAGTTCCACTTTGCTTTATTGCTGCCATGCTTAATTGATTCAACACCAGGATGGAACTGCATAATGAGGCTACTTAAGTGTAATGAAACCCTTACATTGTCAAAAATGAACGTTTTGTCTGCAGATTCTGGAAAGATCTCTAATTAAACACTTCAAAACTTAGATATATGCAGACATAGGAATTTATTTAGTCCTCTCTCTCTGTAGCTTTTCGTATTTCCTTTTTCATCCAGGCCATTCTCCAAATAATTCTTCTGTTAATTCAAATTTCAGAGGCCTTGATTTTCTTTTTTTTTAAACATTCAGCTGTGAAATTTTTCTACTTGGAGATGTCTATCACTGAGAGACACTTGTTTGTACTGTGTAGGCTGATGTTAGCTGCCTGCTTGCTTCCTGACAAGTCCTTGGAGGCTGCTTTTTTTTTTTTTTTTTTTTTTTTTTTTTTTTTGTGATAAAATAAAATAAGCTGCTCAAGAGGAGGCTGCTGCATGCCCCACACCAAGGGCTCTTTGCTGGCCATGTGGGTGTAGGTTTGTAGTGGGAGATGTGAACTAAAAGGTTTGGTCCCAGTGTGTTTTTCACCCTCAATGAGAACCTCATGAAAAGGGGGTGAAAATCGAGTTTCTATAGGAAAAGAAGCCTGAATAGAATAGTCCTGTTACATCTTTATCTTCTTTCAGTGTTTTCCGGCATCCCTCTGCAGCCCCACTCTGGAGCGGCAGAGCAAATTTGGCTTTCTCCACCAGGTGGTACTATTAAACTGTCGTAGCGGGAAGATTTTCTCACTCCGTCCCAAACCCACCCAGTTATCCCTATCGGCTTCAAATAATTTCCCTTTTGGTGTACTGAAAGCTAAGGAGGAGCCCCGGTTAACTGCAACTGAATGAGGGCATTCATGCCCTCTTCCCCTTCCCACTGCAGATCAAATAGTATTTTTGTTTTCCCATCCCTAATGAAAGGAATGGTCTGGAATCTTCTGGTGTGCCCATACTCATGGTGTGCACTTGGGATTGTTGCTTTTATGAAGATATTTTCCACGTGAGCAGTGTAACTCCCTGATAGCTGTGGAAGATGCATCTTCTTTAACGTGCCTGAGGACAGAACAAGGTCTTAACACAAGTTTGTGTTCCTAATCTGATGTTCAGCTTTCCCTGGGGGAAGTGGGTAACGTGTCTGAGCTCTGCCTGCAGTGACAGGAAGGGATGCTGAGGACCTGTGTGGGGTCCTGGGGTTCTTTCATGCAGGGCTAATGTCTGTCCATATCTCAGACAGCTTTTCTCTTACCTAGAAATCTTTTCCAGGAAGACTCTTGAAGGTGTTTTTCTATTAATTTAGTCCCTCTGATGCCTGTAATGGCCCAGTGGCTGTGTATGGGCTGCCATGTGTCCACAGCTCCCAGGCACAGCCACAGGGCATGTCCTTGTGTGGCTCTGTGCAAAAAGCCAGTGGCACCTGAGAAGCCTCTGCCTTGCACAATAATTCTGTCAAGTTGTAGACATGTCAGATTTACTGTTGGTATCCACCTGGGAGGGAAGAGACAAAGGAAATGAAGAGGCAGCTGCCTCACTGCTATTGAACTGTTAAAATGCTACAGGAGCAGTGCAGTTGCTGATGTTGAAGACTCAACCCCTTAAAATCTGAGGACATTAGGACGGTCTGATAGATACTGCAGCTCTCAGCTCCACAGGTAAATTGTCAGCAATGTGCTCCATCCACTGGGATTATTTATAGACTTGCCCAGGTAAGCATGATCCATATTTTTTTGTGCTTAGTTAACCATGAATTTGTGTATGTCTGAGCAAACACAGTCCTTATCTACTGCTGACTGTCCACATGTGCCCTTTGAGCACTTCTCTTGTCCTCTTCTTATGGAAAGGGCTTTGCATGTGCTGTGATGGGTTGGCTGACACAGAGTTTCTGCTGAGAGGCCAGTGCAGTTTATAGAGCTGGAGTTCATTTGCCACTGGGGTGATGAAAAGACACTTAAATTGGAAGATCAGGTGCTTTCCAGGGCATAACCAGCTGGCTGGCAGAATTGGGATGGCTGGAGTATTGTCAGCACTGCTTTTGGAGACTTGCAGCTCTGGAAAAACTCTGTTTTTTGAGCCACCTCCCTTCACATGATGTTTATGACACTGTGACAGTCACACAAAAGCCCTGTGATCAGAAGGACAGCACAGGCAGCATGAGGGGCTTTGAAGAACAAGCTCTACTCTAAAACAGTTCTGCTGAGCAGGGAAAAACTCCTCCAGATTTGGCCTAGTGGTGGCATAATGTGCTAGGTTACTCCAAGGATCCAGATGCCACAACATAAATCTGTATGTTGCAGGACTGAGAAGGTGTTTTTCTTTCATTTTATCAGCCATGCAAATTAAAAAAAGCTGCCTACAAAGCCCAGTGGACCTTGTCATAAAGCACTGAGGATGACCTTACATCCTTAAAATGGTGGATAGGGTGAAAAGAGTCTCTTTTGTCCCCTGTCCTTCACCAAAATCACACTGTAAGATTTATACTGGTGAACCAACAGAGAGGAGAATGAAATACTTCAATGAGAGTCTCCAAACCGGTCATTTTTTCCTGCTGTCTTGTGAAATGGTGGTAATTTGTAAATGAGACATCTGTTGCTACTTGGGTTTGAATACTCCATTTTTTTTTGCCATTGGCATTGGTGCTGTGTGATTGTATGACTGTGTGTGATGATGTTGGTCTGTGGTGGGAGGAGAGCACGATCTGCTGCATGGGGAGATGCAAGGGAAAAGGGATGTTGATGAAGGAGCAGTGGCAAATACTGGGAATGTTTTTGCAATGTATAGATGGAGAAATCTTCCTTTCCTTTGTCATTAGGGGTTTGTCAGAACTTGGTGCAAGCCAAGTTAATTTGGATTACGTTATTTTTAATGGAGCATCCTGCTGGACTCTGAGCCCTTTCTCTGGTTCTGCACAGGGTGTGCACTCTTGAAGCAGAGCAGGGATACCTGCAGAAAGACAATTGCTGAAGGCTGAGAGCCCTCCTGGGGCAGAGAGTTCACAGCAGGAGCTGCAATGTCATCTATAACTGCCCATTCCTGCTTCCTCTCAATTGAATTTCTTCCTGACTTAATTTGCTGGTGCCCTGTCCATAACCCCACTTTTCCCTGGTGTCATTTCTCTGTGTTCCGTGCTCTGGCTGCATCTCCTGTGCTGCATTGGGGGACCAGTGGAACGAGTTTCACAAGTTTCTGGCTGCACAATGCTGATGTGCCAAAGGGATTTGGTTCCCACGTATTGATATCTGTGTTGCAAGTGGTGGGGTCATGGGTTGTTTTTGTTTTTGGGACTCCTTCATACCAGTCCTTTCACTCACCTCTTAAATTTCTATTGCTGATGTGATCATCGTTTTAGTAATACCCACCTGCAGCCCTACTCAACATAATCATATTTGTGTGTCTGGCTATAGTTTTTCTTTGGGCTTAAACAGCATCAAAAAATTCCTTACAGCTGAAATGTTCCTTTTTGATCTAAGGATTTATCATGCTTCTTTTACTGTGCATTTCCCCCAGATATGGCAGGTGATCTATATAATCCCTTTTATCCTTTTCTTTTCCTACTTATTTTATTAAAAATTGGAAAGAGCTGGTATTTCTTCAGTGCAATTGCACAACAGAGGAAGGTGTTACCAGCATCATATTTGGCCTGCAGTGCTCAGAACATTGTGCAAAGCCCCAGTGGGCTCTGAGTGATCTTCAACATCTGATTACTGGGGTTTGGTAACAAATGCACCCACATATCCCTATTGAACAGCATGTAAATTAGTGCCACTGATATTCTCTAAATAAATACTTCTGTTTAAAGCCTTTCCCTCTCTGGTGAAATGGAGTCTGGTGTTTTATGGAAGAAATTCTTCCCTGTGAGGGTGGCGAGTGCCTGGCACAGGGTGCCCAGAGAAGTTGTTGATACCTCATCCTTGGACAGTGTCCAAGGCCAGGTTGGATGGAGCTTGGAGCAACCTGGGATAGTGGAATATGGGAGGTTTGGAACCAGATTGGTCCCCTCCAACCCAACCATTTGTGATTCCATGATTCCAGGCTGCTGCTCTGATGAAACTATACAGGTAACCATTTTTACCTGGTTTGACTGGTCAAATGCCATCACTGTTGCATCACTGCCAGTACTTTGAAACTGAACTCATTTGCTGGCCTTGAACTGCTGCTGCATGGAGAGGGTGAAGGGATGAAGGGGGTGTGGCAGGAAGGTGTCATGAATGTCTCTAGTGCTTGGCAGGCTCATGGGAGTGTCAGCCAGCACAGGGCTAGTAACCACACAGAGGCACCGAGGTTACCCTGAAATAAATAGCCTCTGGCAAATGTAGGCACTAGGAGGAAGATCCTGCAAATGCTCCTAAGTTCTGTAAATCCTTATAATTTTTAGGAAATGGTTATCCTCTGCTTGCAAACAGCCTGCAGGATTGGCCACTGGCTTCACTGGCAAACACTAAGCATTTGGTATAGTAATAAGAGATTGTAAATGTGACAAGAAGCCCACCATACATTTTTGAAAGTGTGGCCAGGCTCCACTTTCAGAAATTTATTGTTCATCCCTCAAAAATCATAAGGTTTTTTTTTTTCCTTTTTCTCCCCAGATCTCATATTTAAGCCAAATAACTTGAAAATTTGAATTTCACAGATCACAGCCATCAATATGGATGAGTCTATCAATATGAGAGTTATCAGTCAACCAGCTCTATAATCTGTACATACCATGCATCCACTATAGAATCATGGAATCATTAAGGTTGGGAAAGGCCTCTAAGATCATTGAGTCCAATTACTTAATTAACCTACTGCTGCAAGGTCCACCATGAAACCATGTCCCTAAGCACCACATCTACATTTTCTGAACAGTGCCAGGGGCTGTGATCTCATCACTTCCCTGAGCATACTGTCCATCAAGACAACTTCCTGTAGATCAATGCTTGAAATCTTGCTTTATTCACCAGAATTTGAGTTTGTAGTCAAAGTATCAGGCTGCTGAAATCCTAGGGAGAGCACAGTCTTCAAATGCAGCTTGTGCCTTCATGGAGCAGGGACCTGTTACCATTCTGCCATACTACATCCTCCAATTCTGTGGCATAATTCACCTTCTGCCCCTCAGCCTTTCTGGCAGCTGCACAATGTAAAACTGTAATTGTTGATTTTCCTTTATTTTTTTCTTTCTTTGCCACCCATCTCCCTTGCAGGCTCCTGCCTCCTTTCCTGTGGTGATGCATTCATGCCCAACAGTGAAGGTGCTACCAAGGATCATCTAGTGGTGATCTCGTTTTGCTTGGGTATCTGAGGCTTGTCTCTTGTGCAGTGGGGACTGTGACATTTCCCTGGTGTGGAGGGTGTCAGAAGAGCTAGTTTTGGAAGAGCTGTGAGCTAACAGACTGTGCAGCAAATCTGGGGCAGTAGGAGCTTTCCTTCAGTGTCACAAACCCTCTGCTCAGCTCTTTTCCTGTTGTGAAATTCTTCATGGTTCACAGAGTGTTTCCTAGAAAGTAGCTTAGAAAATCAGTTTTGCAGTTTCAAAAACTAAATGAGTGCTTTTGTGTGAGGAGGCTTTCTGTGCCATTTTGGGGGATTGATATCTTGCTCACATCTAAGGAAAGCTGTACAAAATTACTGCTTCAACACACACAAACAAAATGTTTTTGGCTTGAAGTTTTGGCCAAACTGATGGAATAATGATTCCTAGTCCTACTTGTACACTGAAAAGAGGTTTATTTTTCCCCCTGTAGGGTAAACCCTGTAACTGAGAGAGGTGCATGTTTTTCAAGAGTCAAACTGACTGATTGCTCATACTCCACATGAAGGCTGTGGCCACTTGGATGAGACTCACGGTTTTTCTCACAGTCACAGCTGATATTTGTTCTTGCATGTAGCAGTTTCAAAACTGGGTTCCTACAGAAACTTGGGCAACACACTCTTAGTGCATTACACAGAGCCAGTTTGAAATACTAATACTTTCAAAAAAAACCAAACAAAACAACAGAGTAGTTAAGTGTCATATGCAGATTGCTCACTGGAGGTGACTAAGTGGCCTGCTGATCCCTCTCCTTTTGGTCAGAAACTTGGCTCTCGGGATTGAGTCATTACAGGAAATGGAAATATTATAAGCAGCACCTGGAAAGGAGCTGCTGGTTGTAGAGTGCAATTCAAGTTTTAAAAAACTTCTTGGTACTGGATAAGCAGAACTGTTTGAAGTTCAACAGAGGCAAACAGAGGGTTCTGCACCTGGGGATAAATAAGCCCAGCCCAGTACAGGCTAGGGACTGACCTGCTCTGTCAGAGAAGGACCTGAGCATCCTGGTGAACGACAAGCTCCCCATGAGCCAGCAGTGCCCTGGGTGACAAAAATGCCAATGGTGCATTAGGGAGAGCATTGCCAGCCTGTCAGGGGAGCTGCAGCCACAGGCAGTTGTGAGACAGGACCAGCAGGTCCAAGGAGGAGCTGAACAAATTCATTGACAGCAGAAGGTTTCAATGCTCACTGATGTGACAAGCACTGGCTGAAAACATGGAATATATTTCCCCTATTTGTGCAGCTAAAGCTTGAATGTTAGTGGAGAATCTGAAATGACAGAGAGATTGCCCATGCAAAATTAATTTCCAGCCTTCAAAGAAAATGTGTATGGAAAACATGTTGGAGCTGATCTGCACCTCAGCCTCCACTCCACAAATGGGATCTTAATCCTGCCTGCTGTGCTGTGGCTACATCTTTTGGGACTTGGCTGCCCTGGAGACAACCTATGAGCTTGCTGGAGAATTGTGGGTGCCAGGCTCTTGCCTGGCCTCTCCTGTTCTTGCATGGTGTGGAAAAGATGTAGGTGTGGTGTGGGGAAGAGTTATAAAGTGGTTGGTTGCTGCTGGGGGCTTGTTCGTGCTCTTGCTGTTGTGCTGGGGGGTACACGCTGTGGAAAGACTGTCAAACTCAACACCAGCACAGGGGGAGAAAGAACAGAGCCCATTTTTCATCTGGCTGAGGTTATTTCGGTGTGTACAGCCCCCTGTTGTGCTTCTCTAGAGTGCTGCCTAGGCATGTGCAAGCTATGGGGTGAAACTGGGGTGAATAGACCTGGCTCTGTTCTTGAATAGCTGCAGAAAATTCCTTTGGAGGTGTTATGTGTACACAGAGGCTATTGCAGGCTTCCTGAAGGCTGTTACACCTTCCCTCCTTGATGAATCCATGGGGTTTCATGCACTGGATTATTACAGGGTGCCCTTTTAGCCCCTTCTAACACGACACCATTTGCATTTGTTCTCCCTCTGGAGAACAGAAGGGAAAGAACAGTGAGATATTCAGGGACTTAAAACCCCTGCACTTAACAAAAATGAAATGGGATCTCATGCCAACTGTGTGATTCGCACTTTCCTTGCTTTGTGTGCAGCGTTGGGCTCTCCCCCCGTTCTCTTTTAGGTGATTAATTCCACCTCCTGCTAAATAAATTTACAATTAAAATGGGCTTATTTGTAACAGCCACTGAATTTCTACTCTCTCTCTCTTTTTTTTTTTTTTTTTCCCAATATATAATTGAAAACACACCCAAACTCTAGTTGCCTGTAAGTATTAATTTTCATTTCCACAGAATGCTCTGTCTCCGGGGCAAGGAAGGAAATTCCAGAGAGTTAGCCAAGACAATCAGGGTTAATGTGCTCTTTGAAAAGTGTGGTGCAAGCAGGACCCTTGCTTTCTCATCCAAAGGTCAGGCTTGCTGCTGGGACAATGGTCTGGGTATAGGATGGAGAGGGCATGGGTCTGGCCCAGTATGCATTTTGCCCAGGATACAGTTTGGGAGACCATGTGCAGCAAGTATGGGAATGGTGATATGAATTTTCAGCAAGGCTATGGATTGATTGCTCAGGGGCAGCATGTGCTCCTTCACAGAGGAACAAAGGCTGTTTTCAGTTGTGTAGAGGATGCCTGACTCCCCAGCGTGAGGGATGTTGTACATTCACGAGTGTAGGAAGCTCTTACGGAGCTGGTGCTTTTTGGTTGTGCCCCCTTGACAACCAAAAAAAGTGTAGGCGGTAGCCTTGCCATCTTGCTAGTCTAAATTACATGGATCACTCCATGAACACTCATTTTAAAAAATCACAGAACAAGCTGAGTTGGAAGGGACCCACATCCAGTCCAGCTGCTGGCCCTGCACAGCACCATCCCTGGGAGTCAACCTGTGCCCGAGAGCTTTGTCCAAACACCCCCTGAGCTCTGCCAGGCTGGTGCTGTGCCCACTGCCCTGGGGAGCCTGTTCAGTGCCCAGCCACCCTCTGGGGGAAGAACCTTTTCCTGATACCCAGCACAAACCTCCCCTGGCACAGCTTCAGGCCATTCCTTGGCTCCTGTCCCTGTCACCACAGAGCAGAGATCAGTGTCTGTCCTTCCTCTTCCCCTCCCGAGGAATTTGTAACTGCACTGAGGTCTCCCCTCAGTCTCCTCCAGGCTGAGCAGACCAAGTGCCCTCAGCCTCTCCTCACACGGCTTCCCCTCAAGGCCCTTCACCATCCCCGTGCCCTCCTTTGGGCACTCTCTGATAGTTTAATGTTTTTCTTATATTGTGGCACCCAGAGCTGCCCCAGCACTGGAGGTGAGGCCGCCCCAGCCCGAGCAGAGCGGGACAATCCCCTCCCTTGCCGGGCTGGCCATGCTGGGCCTGCCGCCCCCAGGACAGGGATGTCCCTCCTGGCTGCCAGGGCACTGCTGGCTCAGCTTCCACTTTCCACTGGCCAGGAGCCCCAGGTCCCTTTCCCTGGCACTGCCCTCCAGCCCCTCATTCCCCAGTCCAGGGCTGCCCCATCCCAGGTGCAGAATCCAGCGCTTCCCCTGGCTGAACCTCACATGGTTGGTGCTTGCCCAGCCCTCACACTTGCTGAGGTCTCTGCAGAGCCTCCCTGCCTTTGAGGGGGTCAACAGCTCCTCCCAGTTCTGTATCCTCTGTGAACTTGCTCAGTGCCCCTTCCAGCCCTCATCCAAGAGGTGACTGAGGGAATCTCAATGCTCTGGAGAAGAGCAGGGCTGACTTTATGGATCCTCACTCCATGATGCCCATAGGTTCATCTTACTTTGGTGCTATGGTGTCCAAAAAAGTCATCCATGTGCATTACAGACCCTTTCCTCTGCAAATGTGTTCTTGCAGTGTTCTATGAACATTCAGTACCTTCTGTCTATACCTCCATCCCCATCATGCCAATAAGATGTGATTTCGTCTCCACCTGGAGACCACACTGTTAAATCTGTGTTTTGAAGAGCACTAGGGCTTCTTTAAAATAAAGCTTCAATAAATATTTTTAAATAAAAAGACCCCCCTCTTCCTTCCCACAGCTACTTTAGGCCTGGAAACCTAAATGCAAATGTGTTTTTGTGCATTGACATAAAACCTTCAAAGTGAGACTAACTTGCTGTTTTTCCTCTTCTTCAGTTAATCAAATTTGGTTTGTGTGTTTTTTAGGTCTCGCTCTGTTTCCAGGCTGGCTCCCTTCTTCTCCTTTGGAAATGGGTAGGAACACCAAGTTCTGATTGCATGATAAGTTTCATGGTCATCCACCCACATTCCTTTTCTCCTCCTGGTCCTAATAGCCAAACTGCAGAGCAGGGCCAGGGCTTGTAAGGACATTTTCAGCTTCCCTGCAAGTATCTAAGCCAGCAGCATGAGGGCTTTAATAGAGCAACAAGGGGCCCTTTTTCCTCCCTGCCTGTTACCTCCTGTTGGCAATGAGGATAAGAAGTGATTTTGATCAATTTCTAAATATTTTTTCCCTGATGAAAAGCTGCAGTAATACTCAGGTTGAGATTAAAATCAAAGCTACTCTTACCCCATATCCCTCCATGGTATGGGGTAGCAGTATTTTGAAATACTCTGCCTTAGCAACAACACAAAGATTTTTTTGGGGAAGTTTTGTAACAGTTTGGGGAAGATGTCCATCAGTACTGATGCCTACCTGAGTGTCCTCCACTGCTCCCACATCCTGTGGACAATAAGTAGCTTTAGTAAATGGGAACTTTTCAGACACATACTGCCATGAAAGCCTTCCAAATTTTTTTTTCCCCATTCCAATTTTTGTTTTGGACAGATCCACAAGCCCAGGGCCTAGATAAGCTGATCCTCATGGGCACATTGCTCTGTTGCTCCCTTGACTTTAAATGCCAACTTCATTGAATCACAGAATGGCTTGAGTGTGAAATGGGGACAACACGTATGAGGCTGATCAGAACTAAAAAGAACAGCTTTTGCTGAAAAAGAGGAGTTGAAGAGGTGAGGAAAAGCAGTTGACTGTTGCTGTTCAGCAGAGTCATGTGCAAAATCTGCTTTCCTGGACTTTTCCTGGAAGTGATAGTGCTATGGATACAACTTGTAAAGCTGGTTTTATGCAGTGAGACTGATCTGGTGGCTTGATAATTAATAATCTAATTAAAAAACATGTTATGACTCTTGGAGAACTGGGAAAGAATGGAGCAGCGTGGTAATTTGGCACATGTTTGCTCCTATGGTCTTCAAACAAAAGAAACTTGTAATAGATCCAGACATTGATCTCTTGACCCCAAGTATTTTCTTATGTACAAAGATAAAATTTGATTTTGTTTCTCTATGAAAATTTAAATGGAAGCCTTCACTGATCTCTGAAAAAAATCTTTTTTCTCAATGCTTGCTTGTCCTGAAATGCTCCAGGCTGTTTTCATTGATAGCATGTTGTTTGCATGAGATCTTAAGACTACATGCAACTTTGACCAAAATATAGTGTATAAATCAAGTCTGTACAATTATGACAATGAGTAGTTTAATTTATTTTAATATGCAAAACCATGCAAACACTAGAATGAAAGTGGATTTGCTTTTTTCCCCTGAGTGAAATGATCCCTTCTAGGCAGACTTTTTACTTGTGAGTGAAGTGCTGAAGTCTTACTGGTGGCAAAAAAAAGAACAGACTTGCACACAACCTTTGAGAAACAGAGGCTGGAGAGAGAATGATGGAGTGGTTTGGGTTGGAAGGGACCTTAAAGATCATCAAGTTCCAATCCCCCAACTAGTCAAACCTCCTGCTCAGCTCTCAAAGCATCAATCTCGAGTTTTTCAGGACTGCATCAAGAGGTCTATTAATTGTTACAGCAAGTGCAAAGTAGCTGAACAGGGACAATACTGATTTTTCCCCAAATTCAGTCATCCAAACTCGAGATGATTTAAATTTACTGTGAGGACCACTGGTGTGGATGTGGCTGAATTTTGGGCAGTTTGTGGCTCTCCAATTCAGCATTCCTGCACCTTCAGCCTGTGCACATTGAGACAGTTGTGCTCTTTCTCTAATAACATTGAGACCTAACCCTTTGTAACCTGAGCAGTCTGGGGTGCCCCTTGGGAGAAAATGCTGTCCCATTGAGAAAGTGACTATGCAGTAGGGAAAAATGTATCAGTCGAGTTCCTACACAGCACAGAAAACCTCAGTTTTGTGGTGTCAGAGCAGTGGCTTCAGACAAGGTAATTATAGTAGAGTTATTATTTATTTTTCCTACCTTAGCAGAAGCAAATTTGTTTAGGAGTCTGGGGTATTGCTTTGACAATAGTGAATAGTAGAACCTTATTCCTTGTAGGTCTTTACACAGATCCAATCAATCTAAGAGAATGCATATTTAGATAGCATGCCAAAAAGTGATTATGTCTAATACTAAACTTTTTGTATTAAAAAAACCAAAAATTCCACGTTAGAAAAAGACCAGTTCAACTTTATAAAGTTGTCATTTATATTAAGCCAGGCCAGGAAATTATGCTATGGGTAGGGTCAAACTAAACAGGAAAAAAAATAGAGGAGAAATGCAGTTAGTGCTCTTGTTCTGGTCTCCTTTGTATTGGAGACTCCAACCCAGTTTGAGGATGAGTCTTCTTTTAAAGCCTTTGTCCTCATGACTGCAGCCAGGTCTTTGTGGACCAGCATTTACAAATCTGACGCAGATCTTTTATAAAGCTCATTTGTGTTTGGTCAGTCTGTAGGTTTATTCCATTCAGATTCCAACTGTGCAGATCTCGCCATGGAAAAAGCCCTCCCTGTGAGAAGTGACATTCACCACCGTGAGAGTTCTCCTGTTACAAAATCCCCTTCAGCTGACTGGCAGAAACAACCCCCTTTCCTCCAAAACACAGAAAACTGAGGCAGATAGCCCAAACCCTTTCCCTCAGGCAGGACTGTAAGCCTTACAGTAAAGATTTAACAAATTGCTCTATGAACTTCATGACAGCTGAATTATGCAAAAACTATCACTCCTGTTCACATGCTGGGGGTATAGATCATGAACAGCTTGTGCTGGAAACCATCTCACAGACCTGGTGTTCTGGCCAAGGAGAAATACATTTATGTGGAATATTTGAAATGCAAAAAATACTTTAGAAATGCTGTGTATTTCTCCCATCACCATGCAGCTTTGCTAGCTGAAAGCAGTGAAACAGGCCAAATTCACGAGGAGCGGCTCCATCTTTTATTCTCCAAATTGATGTGGTTGAGGCAAGGGAAAAAAAAAAAAAAGAAAATTCACAAATTGTCCTGAACAGCTCACAAAGAATGGGGTTTGAGGGGAGCTGGTCCCAGAGCCAGACCCAGCAAGCCTTGACAGGGCTGTGTGGCGATCGGAAGGGACAGCTGTGTGTCTCTGTGCTCTGCTGTCCCCACGGCTGCAGCTGTTGGAGGAGGAAATGATCCAGGAGTCAGCAGAGTGGGATAGATTAAACAAACCCCCCCTGCCCAGTCTAGGGGCTGGGAGGCTCCCAGCCCCACTCTTGCTTGCTTGGTAAAAAATAGTTGTGGCCATTTGTTATCCCCCTGTTGTGTGCTCAAAATATGGTCCAAAAGGCAACTGCATCCTGGGCTGCTTCAAAAGAAATGTGACCAGCAGGTTGAAGGAGGTGATTCTTCACATCTTTTCCTTGTAAGACCCCACCTGGAGAACAGGGGTAACCAAAATAAGAAAGATGTGGACCTGTTGGAGGAAATCCAGAGGAGGCCATGAAGATGCTGAGAGGGCTGGAGCATCTCCCCTGTGGAGACAGGCTGAGAGAGCTGGGGATGCCCAGCCTGGAAAAGAGGAGGCTCAAGGGAAACCCCACTGAGGCCTTTCATTACTTAGAGGGGGCTCATAAAAAAGAGGGAGAGCTGGACTGAAGCTGTCATGCTCTGTACTTTAAACCCAAATCACAGTTTAGACTTTGACATTTCTGGGGTCTGGCCTCTCCCTAAGTCCAGGTCAAAACAGCAAAAACTGATCAGTCCCTTAACAACCCTCCAGCCTTTACTTCAGGAGAGCATTCCTTGGGGAGAGCTTCTGGTGGATTCTTCCTTTCCCTGTCCATTCTGCTGATTTTCCTCTCTGTGTGGGCACAGTGCAGCCCATGGTCAGATGGGTCTTCCCTTGTTACACCAGGTTCCCCTCCACGCTGAGCCAAACCATCCTCTCTGCCATTGGAGTTGGTTGGTGTGGTGTGGGTTGCATTGAGAGCATGGCCCGGACTTGGGCCATGGCCTGGCCCTTCTCTGCCATGGGCTGAGACCTTCTCAGTGACCTGGTTTGGCACCTCATCATGTCACCAAATTTCATCTGGATCCTCATTATGCTCCAGCCACAGAGGTACACGTTGGCATAACTCTCTTCTCAGAGGGGACTGTTGTCATCATCCTGCTAAAATCCTGGTTGGGCTGGCAAGCCATGGAGTATGTGCCAAAACGGTGTTTTTGTAGAAACCAGGCTTTGGAAATTGGCTCAGAAATTGTCTTCTCCAGATGGTCACCAGTCCTGGATTTCATCTTGGTGAAGCCCTCCTTCTCTTTTTGTCTCATCCTCCCATTTAGTCCATATTCTTCTTGCCTCAGATGCTGTTTGTGTGCAGATGAAGGGATCACCTTTAGCTTTGCAGGTCTGAAGCCAGGGATAGCAATGCTGATCAGCTGGAATTTACTCTGGTACAGCCAAGCCCAGGATATGGCCATGCATCATTTATATTGATTTGGCTTTATTCATTTCTTGGCTGCTTTCTGAGCACATTTGTCTCAAACCTCTGGGTTTTCCTTACTGGAGGGGATTTATCTGCTGAACATAAACTGGAAACCAGCTGTATTCCAGTAAGAACCTGATGATGTGATTAAAACTGTAGGATAGCCATGAAAATGCCCCAGAAATGGGATAAGAAATCTTGAAAAGTTTTGAGAATCATAAAGTCTTAACCCAGCATTTCATCTTCTTCTCAAGGCTGCTTGTCTATTAATTTCAAATTTGCCAACATTTTCCTTGGGGTGACGCTGGCACATTGGTACTCCAAGAACCCAGAAGCATGCTAAAAGTTGGAAAAATTTGATTAGATTTCACCTGAACCAATCCCCAAGCTGTAGGTGACATTTCTGATAAGCATATTCCCTTTTCATTATGTAATCAAGCAGCCACAGGTTCCAAAAAATCACACCAAAATCTCCTTTTTCTCTGAAATAAAGGTCAGATGATTGCAGGGGCTCTATCAAATCTCTGGACTAACAATTCCTCCTTTCCTGTTCTCTTTTCCTGTAGTACTTGCTCAGCCCTTCAGGTCAGCAGGTGAGTGATGGTCCCCAGGACTCAGACTCCTCCAGGAGGCTTCATTAGAGCTTTCCTGGCTTCAGGTTGGTCTGAAAGATGAGCCCATCCACACCCCTGAGTACACAGACTTGTGTGCCTACGGTTTGAGATGGGTTTGTTTGGGATTTTTTTCCTTTATTCAGCCCCAGGGGACATCTGGTAAAGAATTCAGTGTTTGGCTGTGGCTGACAAATGGATTGCTGGTATGGAAGAAAGCAATTCCAATTGAGCTAATAAAATATACCTGTTACCTATCATTCATGAGGAAATATCCCAGGGAAAGGTATTGACTTCCAAATATTTATGCTATACACTAAATGGATTCTCAGGGTAAAACTGAGAAATGAGAGGGGCATTAAATTAACAGCCGCAGCGTATTTTCCTCTAAAGTGTCACGTGAAATGAGTGAAGTGCCCTGAAAATGGAGTAAGCAAGTAAGATTTCTCTTCCTCCTCCTGCTCCTTGTGGCTCTGGTTGCTCCATCGCTCTCCTTCTTGCTCTTTGTGCCCACACAGAGATCAGATTGAAGATATGGAGGTGAAATGCAGCAGTTGTTGCACTGTTTTTCCCCATCTTGATGTGGGAACTGAACCAAAATCTTGTACGTCACAAGCAAACCTTACACTGAGCTGCAGGACCCTTACTCTAGTGGTGATGCCTTCTCCCAATATTTCTTCCTTGGAAGGAGACCTCAGACTCTCAGCTTGGGAAGAAAGAGCTGCAGAGATAATTTAGCACCTAAACTGGAGAAAGGGCTGGGGCTGCAGCTGTGTCCCTGTGCCTGGTGTTACCCTGAGCCCAGAAACAGCAGATTCCTACTAGCACCAAATGGTTTGTGCTTTCCCTCTGAATTCAGAGAGGACCCCACTTCCAGCCTCTGAGTGAGCTGGTTGAGGCAAGTGCCTACGTTATAACTGGAATGTCTGAAGGTTTGAATTTCACCTGATGTCCATCTGAAGTGAAATGCCAATTGCATCATTTTCCAGACCATTGAAATCATATCTCCACAGGTTTCTGCCGGGAAGCTCCTCAGCCTGGAAATGCCTTTTCTGGGAGAAGTGAGAGGTGGGACTGGGTCTGTGCAAAATGTGCTGGGTAGAGTGGGGTGAACCCCAGCTCATTTCATGGCTTGGAGCCTATATTTGGAGCTTAGCAGAGGCTGTAATTCTGAAACTGCTGCTCCACAAGCCCACTCCTTACCAGTCTGGGCTTGTGGCACAGGAATCAGTGACGTTGATTCCTTTAGCAGAGGGCAGCAAGGGAAGAGCATGTAGGTGCACGTATCTGCACACATGCACGCACCCTCGTGTTCTTTCCAGCCTGAAAATGAATGAAAGGCAAATGCCATCCCACCTGAAGGGATTGCTGCCAGCACACTCCGTGCTCTGCAAGAACCACTGTCACTGCTGGTGACAGCCAACATGTTAAAGCAAACAGAGTGCTTCCAAAACCTGCTCTGCATTGCTCTGCTTCCCTTGCTCCGCGCTCCAGGACACTCAGGCTGGCTTGGCTGAAGGATGGCAGAAGAGGTGAAGGTCAGCAGCCCAGAGGAGTAAAACAGGAGGCTGGGGAGGGGTGGGGGAGGGAGTAAACTTCTAAATTAAGGGACATTTGGAAACAATTTCCTTAGCACTTTGCAATGTGGCAGATGGGAGGGGGCTCCCTGTCTCTGTACTGCCCCCACCAAACACCTGCTGAGCTCTTCAGAAATCCCGAGGACTGGAACTCTCTTTATCATGAAGTCAGGCTGAAGGAGCTGCTGGCTTGGGGTGCTTACAATGAAGGTAGTGTCACCAACGCCAGTAAACTCGCCAGATTCAGCAGCAAAGCTTCCTAGAGCCTTATCTTAAACAAAGTTGCAGTTTAGTGATCTGAAATCATTAATCAAGCTAATTGCAGCTCATATTTATTGGCCTGTAGCTGCTGTGTAGCCATGAACAGCTGAACACACTGAACTTATCAGTTGAGTAATTGTCTCTGATAAATGAATTGCCTTCAAAAGAAAACAAGTGATGCCAGCAATCCATCATCAAAATGTCTGCGGGAAACCACTGGATGTGTTGCTTTCATACAGGCACAATCCTACTTGGTGTTAAATAAAGAGCAAGGGCGCATTCCTACAAGGCCCTAAATCCTGCACTTACACCCTGAGGTCATGGGGCATTTGGTGCTTATGATAGATTTCTTCATAGAAAGAGCAAATATATATTATTTACATATGTGTGTGTGTCTGACAGCGCCCTTGCCATCTGCTTTCTTTCTTTTATGCTTTTCCCACATCTTCTGTCTCATAGACCCAAGGGACTAAAGGTTTGGCCATGAGGAGCAAACATATAGGACAAAAGCTCTGGATTTAAAGAGGTGATGGCACAGATTTCCCAGCTATTTCTCCTTCTTCACAGTGATTTTTTTCCCTGGATGTCTCATTCAGCCCCAGAATCACCCCAGAAATTAATGTGAAGTTTGCAACTATAAGTACTGTCTCTTATTATGAATGTGAGTTTCTTGAGGTACCGCAGACAAATGTTAGGGAAAGATAGAAACAGGACTTGGAGAAATGGAATAAAAATGTGATGCTGTTGCCTCCTAAACCAAGATAGTCCAAACCTAAGCAAACCTCCATCCCTGTCCCATAAAACTGCAGCAGGACTTTTAGCTTGTTGGGAGGAAAGAGCGTGGGGGCTGGGTGTTTTTTTTTCTCAAATAGCCACATGAATCACGTGTGTGAGAAAAGAAATAATTGGAAAAAGAAGGCACACATACCTGCTTGCAAAGAAAAGCCTGTTTGTGCTGTGAGCACACTGGAGGAAATTGTTGAAGAACAGTTCATCCATGTAAAAATACGACCGGCACGAGGCTGCCAAGGGTAGTTAGAGCTGAGCGGATTGGTCGTCTAAATGCAGGTCAGACAAATTATTGGTGTCTAGGGGCAGCTTTCAGTTACGCACAGCATTTTTTCTCCCATAATTTATAAAACTTATGGACAGCAGGATACAGGCAAATGGCTCATTGGGGTCCCAGTGACTCCTTCCTCTTTCAAATTCCTTGGCCTCCTTGTGGAAATGCCCTTGCTATCGCTGTGTTTATCTTTAGACTTGGAGCAGTTCCTCTGGCTGGGCTGGGCTGGCGGAAGAGTCCTTTTTTGCAAGAAAATTCACCTTTATGTTCCCTTCTTTTCCTCTTTAGTAATAGGGAGAACAAACAGTAACTTGTTCTGGTGGATTTTATGCCTTTAGCTAGCAGGAATATGTCATAAATTTGTCAGACTGTTTAGAAGTGATGTTTCAATGATCTGCTCTCACTTCCCAGACAAAACAGCACTCATTCCTGCAACAAGCCTGTAATTCCTGCTATCACAGTAGTTTCTTCAAATATGACCATGTTGTGAGAACTTCAAAAGGCAGCAAGTTCCCGAAAATGTCCACACAGTCAATTTCAAGCAAATGTTCCAAGTTTCAAGATTAAGAATCCATATTTCTTTTGCTGTCCTAATTGTAAGGCAGCTCAAATAAAAGTCAAAGTTGTGCTGCCACCCTTCTGCTTGCTTAATTTCTGTTTTATAGAGAAAAATGGTTTACAGCCATGGGTTAAGAGTCAGGACTCCTGGGTTATTTTCCCAACTTAGCTACTGACTCATATTACGTTTGGCAAGCCATTTAACATCTTTGCTTGACTTTCTCCTCCATAAGAGAGATGTAATAATACTTCAGTGGCTTAATTAACTAAACCTTGTAAAGCACTTTGTGATCTTTGGATGAAATTGTTCTAAATGGTGTTAGAATGTTGAAATGGTAGAAACAACGAGATCGCAAAGCACAAAATTTACTGGCTGGTGTGGCAAAGGAGTCTGGTGAAGGTGCTGAGGATGCTTGGGAGGAAGGAGCCTGAAATATTCACCTCTGCTCCCAAGGAATTCTTGCCCTGGTGGGTAGTGAATGTCATGTTTTTGGAGGTGGGGGGAAGATGTTTAGGCCGCTTAGATTAGTAGGGCTGAACCTCATGCCCTTCAATTCAGGTTGAAAAAAAGAATAATCAGTTTAGCAGCAATAGTAGGGTAACTCTCTGTGCCTTGGTTGTTCATTTTGCAAAAAAAAAAAAAAATCTTTATAAAAGCTGCTGTCCTTTTCCATTTTTGCAATTCACTGGAGCAGGTGGAGCAGTTTATGCATATCTAACAGGTCCCTGTTCCCACAGGGAGTACAGATGGTTCCAGTGCATCCTTCAAACAAAGGTGCTGGATGGAAACAAGGGTGTGGGGCTCCTGTGCCATTCAGTGCCAGCCCATAAACCATTCCCACTGTGTTTTGTTACTCAGTGGATGGCAAAGTTAAAAAATGGGCTGTATAGCTTCAGCTCCTCAGCCAGGTCTGTGGGTGATTGGTTGCAGATGCAGGAGCTCTTCTCAAGGCACATCCTGTGTGCAGCACCAGGCACTCCAAAGTAAACACCATTTCAAAGAAGTGTCCCATGCTGTGCTGCTCCCCAGTATCCATATTGCTTTGGACTTAAAAAAAAAAAAAAAAAAAAAAAAAAAAAAAAAAAAAAAAGAGGAGGCCATGGGGTCTTTTAGCAGTGATTATGTGCTGAATGAGAAGTCCCACCACCCCCAGGCAGGACCAGACCCTACCAGGTGGCTCAGGGAAAAGCCAAGTGCATGCCTTCTATGCCTTGAGTTTTAATTTTGACAAGAAATCTGGCTTGCAGCAAGGAGGGAATGAAACAGCCAAGAGGGAATAGCAGGGAGAGGGTAGGAACTGTGAAGCATGTGGTTTCACAGGCTTGCTGGGTGCACAGCCATGGGGTGTTGAAATGTTTAAAGGGATTCAAGATAAATAAATCTCGCTCAGGCCCCGTCTCAGCAATGCCTGTTAGCGTAACTCAGTGCTGGAGCAGAAAGTAACCTGCTCTTCATAAAGCATGTGACTCAAAATGGGTTAATCCATCACTCACTCTCCCCCCCTTCCCTCACCCTGCTCTGTCTGGGATAACTTCTAATCAGTGCCTGGGCCCAGACATCGTCTCAGCTGCTGGCCATGACGCCACGGCGCAGCAACCCCTCCAGCCCCTGCCAAAAGCAAACCCCATCCTTGCTTTAGTGAGTCCAGGAGCCAACCCCTGTGCCCAGAGGGGGCTGTGCTTGGCTGCTGCTCAGCCCTGGAACCTGCCCCTCTAAATTTTCCCAATGCCCACCAGCAAGGAGAGAGCTGCAGCCTGACCCAGTTTTCCATGGCTGGTGGGGTCTCTCCAATGCAGCAGTCGGACACACTTGGTGCTGGCAGCAAGCCAAGGAGTGGGGGGTGGTTTATTTTCCCACTCCAAGCTCCTTTTGGCAGTGTCAGGTGTCCCATAAGCACAGACATGGATTCTATGTTAGTTTCAAGGCAAAACTGCCTCTTTGGGAATGATTTCTCCAGAACTTGACCATTTTTCTGTAAAATTGACATGGCCCTTCCTGGCCCCCAAGGTGTCAATGCCTCCTGTGAGATGCCCAGCCTGGGTTGGAGGAGGGTGGTATGTAAGCAGGGAGGGACTTCAATGGACAAGGACATGCAAGAAAGCAGAGGACAGGGATGTAACAAGGAGCCACTGGTTCTATAACTGGTTTTATAACAGGATTTATAACAGTTTTCCATATTCCCTTCCTTGACACTCTCCTTTGAACAGTGGATGTGAAAGAAGGTACAGTTTTTTTACATGTGATTTGTAAAAGCAGCAAGAAATGCAAAAGATAGGTCACTTGGGCTCTGTAAATGGAAGGTGGTGGGGAGAGTTATTACGGGTAAAATAATGGATGTAAAGCAAATGTTTCTGGAAGCAAAGGGGATGTATTCTCCCCCTTGTGCTTTCAATGGCTCGTCAAGTGCATCTCCCAGAAATATCACTGGAGCACATCTGGTTCTCTCGAACACAGATATTGCATGGGTCACAGTGGAGCCAACATGATGTGGGTCTAATGAATTTTCCACCTCTGACTGAGGAAAGCCCATCTTGGCCCATTTCTTGAATGTTCCCACTGAGTCGTTCCCGTAATTTAGGAAAGAAATTCAGCAAAAATTTCCAGTCCACATTTTCACTGGTTGCCACCAGTCTACTTTCCAATGATCTGGTTCAGCCCTGAACCATCCATACTGTCTGGATATCCTGGTTCATGGTGGATCAGATGTTTATCACTTGCCTCTTCATGGCAATGCCGTCTCTGCCTTAGGAGAAGGATGCATTTCTCCCCTACCCATTGCTCTGCCCCATCTCCCTGATGCACTACAGGGGCATTTTCCTGCATCGTGTGTGGGACTGACCTGTCCTCCCATGGAATTCAACCTCTGTGCCTTTGAATCATTTTTCACCTCTGGGTCCTTCCCTCCCCTCACTTGGAATGCCACTAAATGAGTCATTCCTCAGTTTTCTTGGCAGACAGACCCCTGAGGAGCAACAATTCAGTCCACATTACTGCCAAGTGTGTTGTGTGATTGAAACTGTGCTGAGAGATTCCCTGCCAGGCAAAAGAGGACAAACAATTTTTCCCCGAGGATGCTCTGCTTCATTAGTGCCCTCCTGTCATCGTTGGTTTGATTGTGAAGCTGGACTTCAGTGGGCACAACTCAAGTCCCATTTCACCTCTGTCCTGCTGGGAAACAGTGTCCCAGGAGGAAATCTTCTCTCTCTGCAAAATACTTGGCAAAGCAACAGAATTTTCTTGGTCTGAGCTCATTGATGGATTTGACTCCTGTGGGATTGCACTGGACTCTCATCCCATTGGGCATATCCAAAGCCCTGCATTTATCACATGGAGGTGTCAGTTTGTCAACTACCAGCGCCATGTGGATAACAACATTTTCATGACATGACATCTTTTGCTTCCCTTTTTTTTTCCTGACTGTTTATGTTAACTAAAAGAGAAAGATGTAGCCTGTAAACACAGTCTGGTGTATGAGCACCTAAACATGTATGTGTGGGACCCCTTACACTTATATTTTGTGCAAAAAGGAAAGAAAACTGCACAACAGGCAAGAAAAATGGATCTTAAGTGATGATTTGTAGCAAGGCAGGAGAGGGGAAGGGATGTCCCAGCCCAGGGCTGATCCATGTGCTGTAGGTGGGGAGGGGGGCTGGGACAGACACGTTTGTGTCTGATGCTGGAGGGGTTTGCACTGTGCAGGGAAGGCAAATCCCTCTGGTTGACATCCATCATGCTGGATCAGAGGAGAAAGGAGGAATGATTTTAAGGCACAGTATGGGACATCTTCCTTGCCATACCCTCAGTGAGCTTACTGAGTTTTCTGTGATATGCCTCTTTAGAAGACCTGAGGGCTTGACTTGGTGTGCAAGAGGGATTTATAGTCGTACACAAGGAATATCTCAAGAGTAAATTAAAAAACCCCAATATTAAACCCAAGAGGTTTTTCACGGGGCCAGGGCTTGTAATGAAGCCCCTTAACCAGTGCCACATACTGGGAGTCATCCTTCTTGCCACAGTGGAGATGGTGAATTCAGTCTAATACACAGATTTTAACCAAAGGCCTCCTTAGGTGCAAGGAGGGGTCCTGTTGCTTTTAAAGGGAAGTTCACAGACAATGAGAACCACTTGGTGTTTGATGTCCAGCCAAGGTTTCTCCCAACAGGATTGTTGCCTATGTTTGCAAATTAAAAGTGGAAGACGTAGAAGGGTGAGTGCTCTGCTCTCCATCTGACCTCTCATGGGCATCATATCAGTGCTAATTGCAAATAACTTTTGTTCTGTGAGCAGAGCTTACATTTTGTTGGGTCCTATGGTAATATTATTTTAAGAAATATCTCAGCATTCTTGTACTTTCTCTTGTTGTTCACACAGATCAGATCCAGGTTGGCTTTAGGAAGTTGAATTTTTTTTAAGATAAGGAGGTTTATTTTGGCTAATTCTGTGTCCTCACTTATCACTTGGTCTGAGTGCAGAGTGTTGTTTCTGAAGTGAGACGAACATTTCAGGAACGACATTCATTGTGTCTTCAGTCGCCTTGTCTTTTCACACTTGGGTGTTTTTGTTTCTCCACCAAGTCAAAGTAACCATTTCTCACATAAATCAATAGATGTAATGCACCTAGGGGAGCTAAAAAAAGCCAGGGCTGTGTCCTTTAGCCCTAGATCAGCCAAAATTCTCTCTGATGCCAGTGGGAATTGGACAACATGGAAGGATCACGCATCTAGAGAGAAAAAATTGCCAGAAAAAATTAAGTCAGTGAACCTCCAGGTCAAAGACATTTGAAGTCTGGCTGCAAACATATATGGCACCTGCCTTTAAGAAGACAGTGAAATCAGGCCTTGGCATCTTCTGTGTAATTAGTTTTTTTGTTTTGGGGAAGTGTCCAGACTTCACAGTCTGTTGAAGAATTTTGTCCAATGGCCAGCAGAAAATATGGCCACTTTAAAATCAAATCATGCCAAAAATAATGTACAATTGCCTTCCCAATTTGTGGAGGCAGTGAATCTAGTGCACCCATGACGTGCTTGGGATTCGTCGGTATTTGATATTGCACCATGCTAGAAACTGGATAAAAATACTGTTGCTCAGACTATATATTTTCCAGAGCAGAGAGCTGTTGCTATTGGTGAGCTCCCTGGGCACAGTAGGGTGCCAAGGAAGTAGAGGTGACTTTTATTTCAGGTCTTCAAGACCATGCCAGTACCTGCTCATTTGGGGTCTTGCTCTTTTCTTGGTCAGAGCGTCTCAGGGAGATCTATGAGCTGTGGGCACCATCTGCAAAGCCTGGGGACAGGGAATGGGGTGTCACCAGGGATATCAGATGAGGATCTGGTGACATGAGCTCCCCTGTGGTGGAATGCTGGAATGCTGTGGGTGATAAGCAATAAAATGGCAAAGAGAGAGATGGGTCAAAAATTCCAGCTGCAATCAGAGCAGCTAATGGAGATAGGATGAAATGGGATTGTTCTTTAGGAAGGGAGAGTGAGGCCATGTAAAATGCACAGTACTGTAGAGGACCTGGCAGAAAACCTTAACTGTCAGCTTGTGATGCCAGAAGTGTAGGGAGACACAGCCAAACTGGAGTGGAGAGGAGGAAAACTGTTGCAGCAATGAATGAACAGCAACCCATAAGTTGATTCAGTGGGAAAAAAACAGTTCAAAGAAAGTTTGAAAGTTGCAGTAAATAACAAAATAATTACATGTTGAGATTGTTGGTTTCAGAAGCCCACAACCCTGTCCCCATATGGAATATTTGAGTCAGTCTTAGCCTATGCAATCATAGAAATGTAGGCATAGAAATGATCAAACAAAAAATGCTGCAAGGCTTAAAAGCTGATACCTAAGGGGGACTGATATTTGGTATACTTGCAGGGAGAAAAAGCATTTCATATTTTACTACCAATGTGTTCAAGCAATGATGCAATGAGTAAGCCAGGACTTATTCTTGGGAGATGACTGTATAACAGCAGCGCTCAGACACTAGCAAAGCTCAAAGATCCTTGCTGGTTGGTTATGTGCTTCATTTCTCATTTAAGAGAACTCACCAAGCATCCAACTTCAGACCCAAAATCCTTCTTCTGCTGTTGATGATCTGGATGCAAGGGTGAGCTCAGCCTCAGGAAGCATTTTCCTGCTCTCCATGCAATGCCCAGAGGCCTCACACATGGCCAGGCTGCAGCACGGTGCAATCCAAGCTCCCCATTGCTCATGTGCCGAATCGCTGAGTGCACAGACCGACCGAATTACTGCAAAATCTGGACAAGTTCCCATATCTCCTCCTGATGACAGACTTGTGCAAGGAGATACCCGGCATGTTAGGAAGTGCAGGCAGGTTATAAGTGGGCAGACCATGCTGAAGTAATGTAAATCTTGTAAAATTCTGTCTGCTTCTCCAGCTTTAGTTAAGCTAACAGCAAAACAGTACCTTGACACTGGCTGATACCTGTGTGTAAGACCAGCATACTGCTTTCATAATGACCCTGATTGACTTCAAATTTAAGAAAACTATAAAAAGATATTTGAAGACTAAACACATTGCAGAGCTCATTACAGAAAAATAATTAAATATTACTAGGATGGCAAACGCAGCCACAGGTCTGTCAGGTCCCATGCTCTGCAGTGTCTGAAATCTAGTGGCTATTTCCCTTTCTTGGAACAGGAGGTGATTTCATCCTTTCATACTCTTTCCTGTAGCAACATCATTATGTGCCAGCTTTTTGGTGGGGACTGCTGTGCGCCTAATTCATCCAGCTCACACTAATACTGCTGATGACAATCCTTAGCATGGATCTTCCCTGAAGCTGTATTTGCTTAACCAGTATTTAGTGAAGTCTTTGTTTCTAATTTGTCTGTCTATGTGCCTAATTAGCTCCTTTTGAACTCATCATCGTGCACACCTACTTCTGCAAAATGATCCTGGTAGGTGGAGAAATGCTGCTGTTGAAATCGAGTGAGCTGTGTTGGTGCAAGTGAGGTCAGAGTTGGGTGTGATGTGGCAGTGCTGGAAATTACTCCTCTTTCAGGAGCCACAGTTTAAAACTTACATTATAAATTGTGCTGCTGGAAAAACAAGAGGATTTGTCAGTTAATTTTTTTGCATCAAGTCTAGGCTTGCACATTCAGACCAATTATTTCTCCACGAAGAGCTCTCTTTCCAAGATCGTATATCCCTCTGCAGTTTTGTATCTTCATTTTTCTGCAGTAAAGGGTGGGTTGGGAACATCCAGTTCCCCATATTCATGACCCACATGAGTAACTGGCCGCGGCTCTGAACATGTGTCCTCATGCATTTATGGATATTTATGATCTTCCTTACTAGAAGATGAACATGTTTTGTCTCTGAGGACCCTGCAGAGTCTACTTTCTTTTTAACTTTCCTGTGGGTTTACTCATCACCAACAGGTGGTTCATAAGTGTACAGCCAGCCAAATGGGTATAAGGGTATCTCACTGAAAAGATATGCTCAAATGTTATTTCTCCTGCAGATAAGAACATCAGGCTTGGCAGACCAGGGCTGCGTTTGGCAACTCCTTTGTCCCTGAGATCCTCACAGACTGCCTTGGGCTTGTGGCTCCTTTCTGCAGGTGATGTTGCACGACAGCAGCTGAGCTGCCCAGACCTCTCCAGATGTAACTTCTTGAAGGTGTAAGTAAGAAAACACCTTTCCTTGTGTGCTGAAGGGAGGCAGGACTCCTGGAGAGGGAGTCCTCAGCCTTTAACCAGAAGATGGCACAATGTAACTGCTGTATGAACCTGGGCCATCAGCGAGCGAGCTCTCAATCAGGGTGGAGAGTTGCTAAGAGGAGAGCTAAATAGCCAGGCATTTTCCAAGGGGTGTGTGGTGTCTCTCAGGTGATGGCTTCTGTGTTGCTGGTCACCCATCTCTCTTCCTGGGGTCTTCTTGTGCTTCTGCAAATGCATCCAAGCCAGAGCTACACTCACCTCTCCCTTCTGCCCATGTGTTCGTGTGCATGCACAGGTGAGGATATTGCACATTCACCCACATGCCTGTGTGATTTCTATGGGGTCACACCCCTCCAGCTTGCCTGAACCTGGCAGGCATGCTGGAAATCCAGCAGCCCAGCTGCTTACTGATCCCCACAGCAAATCTCAAACCCTCCAGCAGATGCATGCGAGACCCCAAGAGCTGATGGGGCTGTCAGCGCCGGCTCATGGCCCGTGGTCCCCCTGCTGCTGTGGTGCACACCTGGCCTTGCTGGCAGCCCGGGCTCCCAGGTGCTCCGGGGCCACATTCCTCTCCTTTCCTCTCCTTCCTCTGAGCTTCAGGGACTTTCTGCCCGTGGTCGCATGACTGCTGTGGACTCCCGGCCTAGCTGTGGCCTCCAGGCTTCGGAACAAACCTGCCTGCCTTATTTTTGTACTGCTCCAGCAGTCAGGGAATGGCTTGGAAAGGGCAACCTTGCTGAAAGGTGGTAAAGGAGAACCAGGCAATTCCATGTCTGTAGATAACTCACTTGTTCTTGAGTAGCCCCACGGCTGTGTCAGACTGCCCTTGGAAAGGCTGAAAGACTGAGGTTCCTCTTACAAATGGGAAACTGAGGCTCATAACAAAACATGGGGTTGGGCGTGCAGAAAAGGAGCACAGCCAGGAGCTGGAGTCCTCCCTCTGTCTCTTGAGCAGCCTGTGACCATAGGCAAGCGTGGAACTGTCTCGTGGCAAACACAGCTACCCCTTGTGCCTCTGACCAAATTCTTGGGCACATTGCATTGCTTGAGCAGTCAGGACATGTAAAGCCCTCTGAGAGTCTTGAATGAACACGTAGGAGTGTGAAGTGTTGTGGTGCTGAGGATGGATTATTTTAAAGGCAGGGCCCAATTAGGGTAGTTGATGATGATGGTCTGACAGGCAGTAGCATAATGACAGATCCTAGAGACAGCTACACCAGGGTGAATGAGTGAGCAAAGGCTAGATATACCTATAATTTCCTTTAGTTACTTTTCTTTTAGCTCAGGACTGGCATCAAGGTCACACTTCAGTGCCACCATAAGAGACGTGTGACAGAAGGTTTGTGTCTGTCTTCAAGGACAGCACTGATTCCCAAGGTTTCTGATTGCCACTGATATTTTTAATTTCACTTTGGCATCATACTCAAACAAAAAAACTTTGCCTATCTAGTGAGATTCAAGTTCAAGAAAACTGTGGTGGCAAAACAAGTTTAAAAAGAAATTAAAAATTACTTGCTCACATTTTTCTTTTTTTTTTTTTTGTGTTGGTGAAATTTGTTCTTTGGTATGCTTGATAATATTTGAATTAAATTATCCTCCTCTGAACAGAAATTGTTGGGACTAATTTATATTTCAGGGCATAAATCCAAACTTAGAAGACTATAATAACATGGCAGCTCTTTGCCATTGAATTACATGTTAAGTATCTTACAGTGGAACTGTAATTACATGCTCACTCTGAGCATTGACAAGTAAACAGGATTATAACAGTCTCTGGAACCAATGTTTGCATGAATACTTCAAGAGAAAAGAGATACTTGAGGACACATATGGGGTTTATTTTCTGGCTGAAAGCATATCATTGTTATTTATTATTCACACACTACTGCTGTACATGGCAGAACAGAGGCTGTGCAGCACTTACTAGCTAAGAGGGAGAGATGGATAAAGACAGAATAAACAAAAGTAAATCTTGGCATTTTCAATGTTTCCTTTAGCTATGAAGGGAAGGGAGGGATAATCAGACATTGACAGGAATTGAGGTGGCTCTGGAATGCACTGGGAGCACAATGGAGACGTGCCTGCACAGAGTCTGCACTGAGCCTCACCAGCGTTCCAATGATCATCAATACCCTTCTTAGCACGAGTGGAAGACTCTGCACAGCTTCTAGCCTGTTTTTCCTTTTGCTCACTAGTACTTCTGGGTCTCAGAGGACTTATTGCCATGTGGGATCTTGCCAATAACTTTTGATGTGGCCTAGGAAATCACATAATTCGGTTCCCATGGTATCAGATATGACGAACAAAGTGGTGGCATATTGCCTCTGTGGAGGTTACATGGGTGTCCCTGCACCACAAGGAGAGTTCAGCTGCAGAGGAATAAACCACCCCTGTGTTGCTCAACAATAACTGGGACTCAGAGGCATTTATTTCTCCCTTTCTCTTTTGTCTTAATGCCATGGTGTGGAGGGGGAATGTTTAGCCATGGGTAGTTCCTTATAGCCTAGAATAACATGTAATTTCCTAGGCCACCTTCAGGACTAACTGGGATGAAGAAATAAATTCCCAGCAAAGCTGAGAAATGTTTGCAAAGCTTCTCTAAACACAATACAAACTGGAGTGAGTTGATGAGGACATGTCAGGACAATGGGAGGGGAAGAGGAAGGTGCTGGGAGTGCCATGTGCTGATGTAGGTATTTGGATCAGGCACTAGAAACCATTGTGTCCCACAGTGTCTCTGTGAGACTGTCTGTCTCCAGCAGGCTGAATGACAGCTCCAGGCCCAAGTGTTCCTGAGCTGTGGAAGAGACTTGGACCCAGAGATGAATTCTGTGGCTGCAGCTCCTCTCTGACCAACACTTTGTCAGCCTTAGCCCGTGTGCTCAGTTTGCTCTTTGTGCAAACTGTGCTTGTTAGGGGATGATGGTGTCAGCCACTTGCCCTACACCTACACCTTTCACACCATGTGCCCTGCACTCTGTGCTGGCATCCAGGGCTTCACACAGGCATTCTCACTTCCAGCTCACAAGAGTGATGGTATGAATTGCTCTAAATCAGGAGCCAGTGTGTGATTGACATCTGAAGTGGCAGTGAGAGGAAAAGGGCTGGTGTCTGGCTTATCCATGCTCTGTGCTTCAGCTTGCGTATATTCCAGGTGACAAACCCTCCTCCAGTGAAAACCCTGTTGTCCAACTTACCCAAATAGATGTTTCACTGTTCTGATGCCTAGGATTCAACTACTAAATGGCAAAAGAATGAAATGCACATTTCCAGCCCTGTGGACAACCACTCTACCAAAGTTCATTACTATAATCAGCTGCAATTCTGCCTTCAAACAGACTTGTCAGAAATGGCACTGGGATAACACTTTGAGTTTTGTGTCACTTCTGAGTGGCCCACAAGGCTTTATTCAGATCCAATAAACATGTTTGAACTATTAAGTGGCAGCACACCTCTGAGAGCTGTGCAAAAAGTAGCTACTAACAACTAAGATGTTCTTGCACATGCCAGACTAAATTTTCGGGCTGGGTCTTTGGAAAAGCACGGACCTGTGTTTAAGAAAAGTAACAGTACAGGGACACAAGTGCTAGCAATAATGTTTCTCTACTCAAATAGAAGGGTCTTCTTATTTTCTTCTTATAGACACCATCCCAAATGCTTTCCTGTTCCACATTCTCTTGATAAGCCATTTATCTTTGTGTTTGTGCTGAAGGATGTTGCTCTTTCTCTGGACTCTTGAGTTTCAAGACATGCAGCCCTGCTTCCTGCACCCAAATTTCCTCCAGCCCATCTTGAAGCACCTTCCAGAGGGCTTCTCATGAGGCACAGCTTGTATGCTGCTTGGAGACGGTGTCAACAGGAGAGTGCCCTGCAACTTTGCTGGGAAAATACACTTTGGGAGTAAATCTTGGCTAGGTGAAAGCAAAGAGTCACTCTAGGACTGTTTGTAAAGGACTTTTAGCTGGTGAAAGGAGAAGCTCTGGCAGGCCACTCATTGCACTAATGCCCATCTGCCCTGTGCATAGAGGTTCACAGAGCTGAGTGTCCTGCCAGAGCACACCACTGGCATAGCCCTTCAGGAATCATGAGCAGTGATTTGGAAATGCTGACCTGCAGCTTTATTATCTCTTTGCTTTTGAGTCTTTTCTGAACTGGCACCCTGAGGACACTTTCATGCAAATGACTTTGGTGTCCATAACCCAAGTTCCTCACCTTAGTGCTGGGTCACACAACAGAGTCACACTTACTCCACTTTGTTGGAAAATACAGATGAATTTAGACACCTTGGATTATTCAGATTGATCATCCTGCTAATTCTGCCTGGTCTTGAAATATATTCACATTTCTCCTCATGCCTGGCCTGGATTTCCTTGTCATAGGCTCAGGATGTTGTATTCCTTGAAGAATAATTTTGCACTGTATAACTTTACAATATGTGGAATTCCTTCTTTCCGTTTATTCACTTTAAATGCCATGCTCAAGTAGGGGTGGTTGTGTCTGTAATCTGGGTATCTCAATTTATGGCCACATCAAGACTCTGAGTTCTTACCCTTTTCATAATAGCAAATGATTTATGAAGAAGACATTTAGGATCTGGTTAGAAAAATGCCTGCATAAAATTGTGTATTTTTAGCCTTCCTGCACTTGCATGTCTTTCAGCTGAAATGATGATCCCTATTCCCTTGTTAGCAGAGGAGAGGCAATACATCCATAAAGCTGAGCCAACATATAACAATGTTGTATATTGTCAAACCTCTTCATTAAAGCCCTGTCACTAAAGTCACTGTAGAAATGAGGAAGAGAACTTCATTTTTGGCTCCCAGATTCACTGTCTCATTTTCCCACGGGAAGGACTCTCACACCTTTAAAGTGCTGAGAATTTCCTCTGCAGATGGGAAACAAATGTCCCCGAGTCATGCACAATGTGCTTTTTCTGATGCCACTGCATGAAAATGTGGGTGTCAGTTCTGAAATGCGACTCCACATATGCTTTACCCCACTTGGACATTTAATGCTCATATGAGCAGTATGAGAGTTGATTTTGAAATCTTCTTCCTTGCTCTCCACAGGCCAACCCAGGGCTGGAGGCAGACCAGGATCCACCATGGATTATACAGGAGTGAACACAGCCAGAATCAGCCACTGGCTTGCAAACAAATGTTTTCCTTATTTTGGTCCTGGAGAGGTGAGTGCCCTGTTTCTCTTGCAGTGCTCCTGGAGTACAAATTCCTGGTGAGTAGAGAAGGAATGCAGTGAGCTTTATATCAGCAGCTTCCCAACTTTTTGCTGGGGGTAAAACTGCCTGTGAAGGAAGGCAAATCAGCTGAGCTGATTGATAATGCCAGCTCACAATTCCCAAAGCTGGAATCTTCATGCTCAGGCTGCCAGGGAGTATTGAATCCTCCCAGGCCTCTCTCCTGCCTTAGGGACATTGTGCTGCTGGCTTGGACAGAAGCTCTGGCTACTCCTGTAGGATTCCCAGTGCTAGGAAAATCCCCTTACTGCCTTCAGACATCAAACTTGCTCCTGGCTTTGCTAGAGAAGTATGAGAGGAAAAGGGGAGGTGAAGTTGAGAGCTCAACCTGCCACTCCAGGGCTGGCAATAAGGAAAGAAAATAATATTTTTACTGCTAAACAAATTTGATCTAGAACTAGTGAGAAATTAACCTTGGCTGCTACAGGGAGCTTGCTTCTTTCTTTTTTTTTTTTTTTTCTTTTCTTTTTTTTTTTTTTTTTTTGGGGGGGGGGGTACTGTTTCTAGTGTGTATTTGTGGATGGCCCCAGAGCCTCCTCTGCTCCCCTCTGGGTTTTGTTGGTTCTCCTTCTTGCAGAGACAAACACTCGTATGCAGATTTTAGTGAGGGCATTATTTTCTCTTTGATTTAGCATGACCAGGAGTTATTCCATTATACCCAGACTTGTCTATTTACTCTTTAAAGCATGTTCCTTTTATTTACTCCTCCAGAGCTCCCTGTTTAATCCAATTTCTTTTCCACTGAATTACACTAGCACAATAACACAGGCCAAACAGGTTCAGCCTGGGTCATGGGTAGCAGAGTAAGGGGCTATATTCTTGACAGATAATAACTGTAGTATTAAAAGAAAATTAGTATTTCCTGGAACCAATGAGAATTATAGCTAAAAACTGAGTTTATATTCCCAGTATTTGTAGTGGTTTTGCATCACCTATCCCTGTAAAAAATGAAGCAAATTATCTGAAAATGAGAGTGGAGTCCGGCTCATTTTTGCAGGAAGCCTGAGATTTGAAAAAAGCTCTGGCAAACGGATAATGCCTGGTCAGCCAGATGTAGGATCTCGTGGAGGAGGCAGGCCCCAAAGCCCCACCAAAGCTCCACACCCAAACCCTGGGATAACATTATCCTGTTTGAAATCACAGTTGTGTAGAACATGGATGAAAGCTGCTCAGGAAGCAGACCTTGGAGTTCAGAGCCAGCACTGCAGTGGGTGTTGTGCCTTGTGTCCCAACATCTCTCTTCCCTCTGTCCTTGGGTTACAAACTGTGTGACAGCTGAGGACACCCTTTTATGTATTTATGCCACCTTTTGCTCTCTCACTATTGCATTACATCTGCCTTGCCATGCAAGATTTTTATGTTCATTATTCTTTCTGAATAGCAGATTTTTTTTTGTTCTTCATTATTAACACTATATCTTTACAGCTCTCTTAAGTAAACAGACACCTGGCCTTTACAGAAACATGAGAAGATAAGTCCTCTGGCCCATGGAGGTTAAGTTCTTATTTATTTCTATCATATATGATTTACTATGCAGCCATTTTTCTCATGAGATACCTTGTCACCTTCTCACTGCCCTGTGTACATCTGCTGCTCACCAGGACACCAGCCAGCCCTACTCTGCTCCTGTTATTTTGGAAACCCAGAGCTGTGAGTTTCATAAAGGCTGGGTTAAGTAAGCAACAGATTTATCTTTGTCGAAAGATAGAAGTGTTTGGCAGCAAATGTTGGCAGCTCATTGCATATTTCCAAGGCTCCTTAGTGTGCTCTCTGCTCTTCCCTTGGCTGGGGATGGCTGAGGGGGCTGCTGCCCAGCCCAAGGGGCAGCCAGGCCTCAGCAGAATTTGTGTGGTTAATATTTAACCCTCCCTGTGCCTGGGGAGGGTGGGCCAGATGCTCCTCATGTAGTGTCTGGTGCACCATACCATAGTGGATTTTGTATCCATCCTCCTTGGGCTGTGGACAAGCGGGCAGAGCTCCTCAGGTCCGTCAGGGTTTGTCCTCCTGGTGTGAGGGTCCTCCCCCAGCCTTGCCCTGCACACCCAGCCACCCAGCAGTGCTCTTGGATGAAGCCATGGGCACGACGCCAGGACAAGTTCTGATGAACGCTTGAGCAAATGCAGGGCCAAGAAATTCCCACTGAGTTCAGGGCTTCCCCCATGGGCAGCTCATCCCCCATCAGGAATAAAACCACGGCTGAGCTGTTTTGGTGGTGTGGCTGCATGGGCTGAGGGCCATTCACAAGGTTCAGAAAAATTGCATCTCTGAGAGGAATGTCCCAGACTGAAAGCATTGAGGTGCTGGATGCATCTTGCCTGCAAACTCTCTTTCTGTACCACAGCAGACCTGGCTGGATCTCTATTTGAGGGAATCTAGGAGAGTTTCTCAGAAAAACCCTGGGCAAAACAAAGCTCTCTCCAGTTCAGGCAGGCTGGAGCAAGATGTACCTTCAATGGGGAGAAGGCAGCACAGCTCTCCCACCTCATTTCTCAGCAAGTTTCCCATTCCAGTCTCTCCTATTGTTTCTATTTGCATACAGATAGAAATTTCCTATGAGGACCATTTTCGTGTGGTTTTTACGCATGAGAGTAAACAAGACATAGCTGTTGACTGTATAGTTAACATATTTTTGGTGGTGTTCCCATCCAGAAAATGCAGCTGCATTATATTCCTGATAGAGTGGAACTAAAGTTTGGCTTCAGCAAGAATGTTAATAAACGGAAGACATTTCAAACAACACTGATTGAGGCAAAGTGTCAATCCCTCTTCCCCCCACCTACCCCCCCCACAAGGCTTAACTTTTTTGCAGAGTTGCAAAAGCTCTGATGTGTGACCTGGAAATCAGCAAATTTCGGCTCCTGGTTACACTTATGTGAATCTGCAGTGGCTTTATTGGTTTCAGGGGGTTTGTCTGGGCCAGCATCCTGGCCACTGAGAGCAGGGGCTGTGCTGCTGCTTCACTGCAGCTTTGTCCTTCAGATAATTTGGTTTCTTTCTGTTATCAAGACCCAGCCAAAAAGGGGGAGGCTGTTCTTGTACCACCTAAACTTAGGCAGTGCCCCTGACATGATGCATGTGGCTCTTGCCTAATCTGCCGTTGCTGACAATTAAAACACAAACATATAGTCATATTTTTGGATGAAACTATACAAACATTTCAAAACAGTTTATGCATGCAGATTTGTATGTTATCAGAGAGCACCACACATGCACATGGAATTTATGGAAAATACTGAGAGATTTGAAAGGAAATAGTTTGGGAAGTTGTCTTATTTTTTTTAACATAAATCCCGAAACAGTTTCCCTTAACATTCCTCACGTCTGTTCAGCAATTAATACTTGACATTTCTGTTTTTCATTCTGTCTGTCGATATTGGGCTTTTTAATTTTTTTGTTATTTTCCACAACTCTTCTTTCATGTTTGTTACATTTGTTTGCCAAACCCAGAATCAATGTGTACAAATTTCCTTGAACAGGAGGATGATGTGAGGAAACAGAGGAGATTTGGGGCTTCAAAATTGTGGTCTCCTCCCAGAATGAGATATTTAGATTCAAAGGTTGCATATTCAGTCTTCAGCTCAGCCTACCTGGACTGAATTGTGCCTGCTCATATGGGTCTGTTGGTTTGATCATTTTTTTTTTCTCTCACTTAGAATGATTCCAATGGCTCCAGTGGGATTATTCTTGTTCTAGCCAGATGTAGAAGGAAAGCAAAATCAAATCCTTCATACATCAGTGTCAGACTGACTCCAAGAAACCAGTGTTGAGTGATATAAAGGATAAGGGGCCTGAGGAAGGATGTGTTTATGGAGAACATTTGGAAACTTTAACTACTTGTAGTTTGAACAACCACAGAGTTACAGAACTGCCTTCAAATATTTAAGAGTGGAAAGAAGTACAGAGTGATGGAAAGAGATATGAAAAAGAGGAATGAGATACAATTAATAAAAGGAGGTGTATAACTCTTTTAAACAAAGGGTGAACTAGTCTGCCACAAGGTTTTCATGCCATATTCTTCATCTTGTAAAGGTGAGCACCTTCCAGGAGTGTGGAAATGGTGCTCAGATGTGGTGTATTCCTGTGATCATGGTGTAGTTGTTGGGTGGAAGGGAATCATATTTTGTTGGAGATATAGTATCTTCTCTTAGATCTACTGAGAGGAGTCAGAAAAAACAGATTAGGTCTGGGCCCTGTGCGTCTTAAACCTTCTGTGTGTTCTTCACATCTAGACTTCTTGATCTAAACTCCTTCCTTTTTATTACTTTTTCTGCAAGGAAGGAGAATTTTGCATGGATTGTAGTGTTTTATTATATTAGGACATTCTTATATACCCTTTTGTAGCAGAGAAGGTTGTTTGAAGCTGTCACACAAGGAATATAGGTCTGTATTTCATGGTACTGCTTTGGGATGCTGTTTCTCCTCCACAAGCGAGCTTTGCCTTCAGGAGGAGAGTTCAGCTTAGCCTGGAGCAAGGAGTTTTCTTCTGTTGTCACCCACCTTGGAGACATGAGCTAAGATGCTGAGTAGTGTGTCCCAGACACTGAGACCTTGAAATTAATTTGACAGCTGCTGGGAAGGCAGCGTGAGGGACTCTGCCAGTGACATGTGTCCTCTTGGGCTGGGCTGGGCTGGGCAAGGGTGGCATTCCCCGAGCACCTCTTGGACTCTGCTCAGGGCTGTCACATTTCCCCGGTGCCAGGGAGCGCTGACACAGCGTGCCTGACCTGGCCAAGAGAGACAGGGCCTCCTGCCCAACTGGGAATGGTGGAAATTATTTCCTGTAGATGCTGTCATGTGCAGATTTAGCACCAATGAGAAATCCAAGTACGTTTTCCAGGACCAGGGAGGCTGGGCAGTGTGTGTGACCAATCCTTGGTGAAAGGGCTGGGAACTCTCTCCTGGTGGTGCTTCAGACCAACACAGAGACCCACAAGGTAGTAGAGGGATCATTTGTATCTGTGGAAAGCCATGAAAGCTCTGGTACAATGGCCATGGGGAAGTGGCACCTCCCAGAATTCTGCACAGGACCAAGGTTTGGATGATAGGACATCTAACCCTGTTACCACCCTTTCCCTCTGTCAGACATTGGCATTCATGCTTCATGTATAAAAGTGAACCTCATGCATATGATGAACCATTTGTTTCTTTGCAACACCGCTTAGAGCAAAGCTGCTCTAAGGGACTGAATGTATAGTTACACATGACACAGATTTCAGTACTCTTTCACCCTGTTTGATCTTTCCATCCCCTCGAAATGTTATCTAGGTTATAGCTAGGTCTCAGTTACCACATATAGGGAAGACAGTGATTCTGCTCTAATACAACACTGCTTTCTCTAAAAAACACCATTTCAGCCTTAGCTATAGACCCAAATGGAGCAGCACAGTGACTCTGGTGTTGTGCAAATGGAAAAGTGTGTTTTGTGCTCCTTTTGCCTTCCCAGCTGTGACATTTTCTGTGCCACCCTGCCACACGACAAATGCTTTATCAGAACCTACCTTACCCTGCCTCCACAGCAGCCCCTTCCCCAGGCATCTGGGAGGGATGCTCAGGTTGACCCCACGTGGCTGGGTAACCAGAGGAGGGCTGCAGGGACGGCGTGGCAGGTGGAGGGAATGACTGTGCTAATCCTGGGCATGTCCTTCAATCACCTTCACGTGCTCTGTCAGCTGCGCAGAGCTGCCCAGCCCCACGCGCCCTCCGCTGGCACGTCCCCATGGAGCCATGGTGGCATGTCCCCACGGAGCAGTGGTGGCACGTCCCCATGGAGCCTTAGTGGCATGTCCCCATGGAGCAGTGGTGGCATGTCCCCATGGAGCTGTGGTGGCATGTCCCCATGGAGCAGTGGTGGCACGTCCCCATGGAGCTGTGGTGGCATGTCCCCATGGAGCCGTGGTGGCACATCCCCATGGAGCCTTAGTGGCATGTCCCCATGGAGCAGTGGTGGCATGTCCCCATGGAGCCATGGTGGCATTGTCCCCATGGAGCCTTAGTGGCATGTCCCCATGGAGCAGTGGTGGCACGTCCCCATGGAGCAGTGGTGGCATGTCCCCATGGAGCAGTGGTGGCATGTCCCCATGGAGCAGTGGTGGCACGTCCCCATGGAGCCGTGGTGGCATGTCCCCATGGAGCAGTGGTGGCACGTCCCATGGAGCCGTGGTGGCACGTCCCCACGGAGCCGTGCTGGGTGTCACGGGGAATCCGGCTGTGTGGCTGCCACCTGCAGCTGGAAGAAAAATCACTGGAGCAGGTTAGGAATTACAGTCTGAAAGTGCTGTGTCTCCCAGGTCATCTGCGGGGGGAAAGAAAAGGCCAAACAGTCAAACTGGAAGGGAGAAAATGCGGGAAAATTGAGTTTTCTGATAGCGGAGGTGAGCAACTCCTGTGAGAAAAGAGGTAAAAAAGCTGGGAAAAGTCCAGCTTGTGGTTTTGGAGACATAAGGAAAGTTACTCTGGGGATGGATGTTCACTAGACCATCACAGTTATGCAAAATTTGAAGAGCCATGGTCCGGAAACAGGGCTTTGGGGACAACTGGGATACAAATGGACTGTTAGGCTGCTTCTCAGGCCATGTGGAGACACGTATTTCGTTGCTTAGCATTCGTTTTTGTTTGTCAGCTCCAGAAAGCTGTTTTCTCACAGCCTTGTCTCAGGACTGTGGGGTGCAGGAGCAAACTGGGGCTGTTGACTTTCAGACTACTCAATCATGCTGCAAATTACAGCCAGCCCAGAAGAAAAACACAGCTCTGCATGTTTCCTTTTTTAGGTAGAAGTGTTGGGAAAACAAGAGATTCTGTTTCTGATAAACTAGGAGCTGTTTCAGGAATATTAATTATATTTCTTGTATCAATATGTTACATTTATTCCTCTCTTATGGTATTGGGATTGAGATGGATGAAACCTACAGCATGGTTTCAGACTTTCTTTCAGGCACTCACAAGCCCCTGAAAAAAAAGTTAAAAAATAGTGCTGACATTTTGATGTCAGAAAGGTTTTTTTTCCAGTTACTTTAGCCTGGGGTATAGAAGCTGTGGGCTCCATTCCCTGCCCCATGTAATCCCTTGCAACATCACTTGGAATCATATTCTTAAAAAGCTTCTGTATGCCTAAGGAAGGGGCTTAAAGGGCATCTGAAGGTGTTGAGGCACCTGAATAATTTTTAACTTCTTGTGTATCACCTCTGTAATCCTTCATCTCCCAGAACTTCACACTTGTGAAAGGCTGCAGGAGGGATTTTGCTGCTTTATAGTTGTTCTGCGAGGAGAAATTCTCAGTCTGGGAGATGCTGGAGCCTCCAAAGGCACACATGTGATTTTCAATAAGGAAGCGAGGATGGAAGGAGTGGATCCATCAGGGGATTTTTATCCTCTGTGCCCAACCTGAGCTGGGTACTCAGTGCTGAGCTTGGGCACAGCCTGGGTTGGAAGAAGATCTTTTCTTTCAGAGCTGATTGAGGCCTGGAGAGAGCTCACCCAAGTCTAGACAGTCTGAGACAAGATAGTCATGGGATTTGGGATTTAAACCTTGGTCTCTGTGCGTGACTTGAAAAACAAGACATGGAGGAGGAGCTCAGTCAGGTCCCTCTAACCTGGTGAGAAACCTGCCTGTGAGCCAATGTCCCACGTCTGCACCAATACTGAGGCTGCTTTGGACTTCAGTCTGCATGGAAACAAGGGTTGTGTAGATAGTTTTAGGGCTGGATCACCTGTGTGGTGATGTCCTTGGGACAAAGACCTTGATTCCTTTGGGGTGAAATGGCTGGAAAATGTTACGAAAAGGTGTTTTACACATCATCCCCTGAGATGCAGCATGAAGCTGAACTCTCATCCTGCTGCAACTTAGAGTGATTTTATCAGAAGGCATGGCATGAGCACGACCATGTAAATTTAAGTCCTGAAGGTTTCCCTCAGTCAACACTGTCTTTGAAATCAATGAGGCTGAAGTTATTGCCTGATAGGAGGAGGAGTCCATCTGGTATTTCTCAGCTGAGCTAACTTTAATGATAAAAATGATGATATAAATATATAAAATACAAAACCAGTGTTGTTGTCTGCTTTGTTTCTGGTTCAAGAGGTTTATATGTTTAGTGTTAATGTTTTTCACATTGATTTTGTGTATCAAGATTTAATGTTGTCAGGAACCACTCAGTAAAAATATTTAGTAACAATAATAAAAATAGAGGGTGTGATTTCATAATCCTAACAAAACTGATAAGAGAGATGTTCAAACTAATTCTTGGCTTGGGTTTAGGCATTCTCCTGGTGCCTATCACATTGAACTAGTTCTGAGAGAACTTTGTTTTCAAGGAGGTCTTCATGCTGGAACATATCAAGTAAGAGATCTAAGAAACTATAACATCAACAGTAGTGATATTTCTTTTGAGATACAAAAAGTTTAGCCATTGAGACAGTATTTTTTCTTGTCGTTTGTTTAGTCTGTTTGGTGAATTCTGCCAGGTTGGTTTTGATCCCGTATGAAGAGTGATTTGCTGTAAGAGCGGATGCATCAGCCGAATTATGTTTGAAAGTAAATAATAAATAATTGTAACAGTTAATATAAGGAACTGACATCTCCACAGTTTATTTTCCACTTGGTTTAGCTTAGTTCAGGCCATCTTCTTTCTGGCACCATTTGCATCCAAGCCGAGGGATCAAAACGGGGCAGCCTCCCTCCGTTCCCCCCCGGCTGCCTGCGGGGTGGGTTCCCACGGCCGGGGCTCTCTCCTGGCCCGGGCAGAGCGGGGCTTTGGCCGGGGGGCCGGAGGTCTCGGTCTCCACGGGGGTGCGGGAGGGGATCTCTCTGCGGCACGGCGAGGTGGCACCGGCGGTGCGGGGCTCGGAGCGCGGCGGGGGCTGCGGGACGCGCCGCCCGCTCCCGACGCACCGAGCGCTCCGCAGCCGCCCGCAAAGGGTTAAGGGGAGCGGGGCCGGCGGAGGGCGGGAGCTGCCGGGGGCTCCCGGGGATTGGTGCGAAGTTTGGAGCGGGGCGGCCCCGCACCGCCCTCCGCGGCGGCTCGGCCCCCACCGCCACAAAGCCCTGCAGGGAAAGTTGCTTTATCGCCGGTTTCTCTCTCCCCGGCTCTCCCCCCCCCCTCCCCTCCCCTTCCCCAGCCCCTTTCCCCTCCTCCCCTCGCTCCTTAAACGGGATTCCGGCTGGGCGAGCCGCCGGACGGCATCACCGGGCATCCCGCGGCGCGGAGCCCCGGAGGCTCTGGCAGGTCCCCGCTGTCCCTCCCCGCACACACACGCTCAGCCCGGCCCGGAAAGCAGGAAAAAAAATAATTTACAAGGTTTCCCCTTTTCCCTGACCTCCTCGCCCGTGACTCTCGAGTGGAAAAAAATCGCCGGCGGGGGCGAAAGGGGGGAGGTTGTTAAAAAGCCGGTGAAGGGGCAGAGCCGCTCCGTGGGGAGGGCACCCCCAGGCAGCCCCGCCACCCCGGGGAGGGGGGGATGAGGTAGAGGCCGGCGGCGGAGCGCCCGCCGGGCGCCGTGGCCGCGGAGGGCATGAGGCGGCGAGCGGCGGGGATGGGCTCCGGCTCGCGGTGTTAGAGCCCGGCAGCAGCCAAGGTAAGTGTGCCCCGCGCCGCCACCCGCACCGGGACACCGGGCCGGGACACCGGGCCGGGACACCCCGCCGGGACACCCCACCGGGACACCCCGCCGGGACACCCGCCGGGACACCCGCCGGGACACCCGCCGGGACACCCCGCCGGGGCCGCGTAGCGCACAGCTGGGAGCCGCCAGCGCAGCCCCGAGGCGCGGGGCAGCACCAGGTGGCATCGCGCCGGGTGTCCCCCCGCCGGCTGTCCCCCCGCGCGTCCCTCCCTTCCGCGACCCCGGTTCTCGGCGGTGAATATCCCGTTAGGGCGCTGCGCCCCGGGGCAGCCCCGCCGCCCCCCGCCGCCGCTGCCCCTGCCCGCCGCGAACGGCGGAGCGGCCGCGTTTGCTTTGCTGGATGCTGAACGCGGGTTGTTGTGTGTCCTGGGGGCACGGGGTGTTTAAACCGGGGAGTTTACAAGGGTGAGGAATCCAGACAGTGTTTAGAGAGTGAGAGTTTTAGGAGGAGAATAGGGTGTAATTAATGTAAACCTGATCTTCCCCGGGTGTGCGTTATCACAGCGAAGGCATCTTCAAGAATCTGGATAATTAAGTGCGGTTGCGCTTTGGGACGCACCTCTGGAGCCCACGGAAACAAGTGGGGCTGTTGGTGGGGAGAGCGTGCCGGGGGTGGGGGAGGAAAGAAGAGGAAAGGAGGGATCAGTGCTGTACAGAGAAGTCTCGGAGTGGAGGAAGGCGCGTACCCAGAGCGGAGCCTGACTGAGGGGCACTGGAGCAGCAACACAAAGTTTTCTGGGCTGCTGATGGGAGAGGTAACATTCCTCCTCCCCCTTCCACCAAGTTCCTCCGCAAATTGTTAACCTGAAATCTTGTTTTATGGCCACTTGCTAGCGTTTTGTTTGCCTTCCAGACTGGTTCTGTACAGGATACGAAAGAATTATGCATTAACTGTAAACTTAGAGGAGCTTGCTGGCCTCGGTGGATTTTTGATTTATATCAGGCTAAAGCAGAGAGGAGGGCAAAGTTTTACTCACTGAGCACCAAAGAATGAATTAAAAGTACGTTGCTCTTTCATTTGCTGTTTTTTCTTGCCAGTCTTCTCAATAGGATTTAAAACTCTGTAAAGTTGAAGTTTGTTCAGAGTTTTTTCCCCTCCCAGTAACTATTTTGCTCTCCTTTTTCCTGCCTCCAGGTCTGAGAGGACAGTAGCCTGTGCGATACGGCGGGGTCTGGTTTTCAAAATGGAATTGCAGCTGGCGCTCCTTTTCGCAGGGATAATTGCATTTTCGGACTCGGCGAGAGGTAAGGGACCGCGCTTGGTGTGATCACCCTGTGACTGTGTTCCTACCCTCTGCTCCGTGGGCTCTGCAAACACCCTCAAGTGCCCCTGGAGGGACCCCCCAGGGGAGTTGCTGTCAGCAGGGACTTGTCCCCTGCACATTTTTTATCTGCACAGAGGTGCAGGCTCGTGCCCACGTGTGGTGCCTCCTTACCTGCGTGGTCCGGGGCTGTCCTTTGGGATGGAGCGTGGTCACTGCGGCTTTGCTGAGGTCTGCTAGGCACAGGTGAACTTCCAGGAGCTTTTCTTGTGCCTGTGTAAAAATACACAGACAATTTTGAAGAAAAGCAACTGCATTCCTCTGTGGATCAGAAATACCTCTCCCCTCCTGTAATCCCTCCAGCCTCTGCCCTGTGTATTCCCACTTACAAACTAAACAAGCACATCCATTAACTTCCCCGGTGACAGACAAATGACAGTTCCCAACAGCGAGAGCGTATTTTAGCACTGAGGCTCCAGCAGTTGATCAGATTTCAATAAACAGGTTACCCTTCCAGAGGCAAATTGAAATAGATTGACCTGGGAATAATGGGGGTAGGAAAAAAAAGAAGTTTCTTTATGGCAAGGTGCTTTTAGCAAAGCTCTGGGATCAGAGTGCAAGGAGCGGTGGCGCTTCCTGCGCTTTTGCCTGTGTTGTACCTTGGTGGGTGCTGTCCTTAGCCTGAATGGGAATCCAGGATTGCAGCTCCCCTGTCTCTGGTCACAAAGTAGGGGCTGCATTGTTCCAAGAGAATAGGGGTACAATTTTAGGATGCAGATTGCTCCAGCTGCAATGCCCAGTGGTCTGAGAGTTTTGTGAATTGTTGTAAGACCTTGAAGTCGTCCAGTGTGAAGAACTTGCGAATTAAAAGCTTTAAACTTGCCCTTCACTTGGGCTGTAACTTGCCAAAAATAAATCTTGGGGGTGAGGGTGGGAAAGGAGAGGGGAAGACTTGAAGAATTACTCTGAAAACTCAAGTTTGGTTTAGTGCATTGCTTTTTTTTTTTTTTTTTTTTTTTCTTTTTGGCATTGGCTCTCAAGAAAATATTTTATGGAGGCAAAAGCACTATAAAATGATTTGGCTGGAAGCTGAACGAAAAAGAAAACAGTATATAGTCTGTAATTCCTTCAAGTCTGAATTCCAGGCAAGGCTTACAATGGAGACTCAGTTTAAGTTGTGGGCGATGGGCAGCAGTGTGTGAATTAAGATGACTTCATGGATGTATATTATTGCAATGGACCTGAGAAGTTGGTGGAGTTCCGGAAAAGATCTGAAGTGGGCAGGAGAAGACAAAAAGATTCTTGTCTCTGATGTGAGCTGAGTATCGGCTGCATTACTGGCTGAGCCTGTTTAAATTTGGTTTGCAACTGTCTTGCTCTTACACTTATTGCCCCTGGAAAGTGAAGCACTGTGGGCTGTTGTCATGTGAAAAAGAGACAGAAAATTAACAGTAGTAATTTCAAGACAACATTATTTTTCCTTGTGGAAAGATCTTTTAAATAAAACTTAGTTAGGATCATATTGTAATTGGATTATTTGAACACTTTTCAGAGCTGGAAAAACCTTGTAAGTGTATGGAGAGATGGTTCTGGTTATTTAAAATTATCAAGAAATAGAGGTTAAAAGCCAGGGCCAAACCCATGAAAAATGCCATTCATTCGTGTGCTGATTTAAGAGAGGAGAAGCAGAGAAGAAGAAGGAGTCATTGCTGTGAAAACACAGACACGATTCTGACATTTAAGTCCTGCTTTAGACCTCCTTAAGAAGGAGAACATTTTTGATGGTGAAGGAGGTAGATGGAAGATCAAACTCGTGAGCAGAGATCAGAAACTTCCCAGAACTTTGAAATTTTGTGCTGACAGATATCTCCAATTGTTAGGTGTTTACATTGGGATAATTTCAGGTTCTTGGAAAAATGTGCCAGGTTTTTCATGTGCCTGCAGAGTTTTTCTGAACGCCTCATACGAGGGCTTTGGCCACTGGAGATGTGTAAATGTTACCTGCTACAGTCGCTCAGGTTTTATAGGCAGTCCTTCAGCCAAATCTCAGCCTGAGGTCGTGAGGCTCTTCTCTGGAGGAAGAAGGGCTCTTTGTTTTGGTCAAACAGCATTTAAAATTTGTGTCCTGATTGTAGATCAGACGTGTGAGGCCTGAAGTGTGCCAGCACCTCCTGATCCGAGGCATCAGAAGTTTAATTAAAGTGCTTGCTGGCTGGCGATCAAGTGAGGAAGGTGGCTGAGGAGGTTCTCTGGGAAAGTGATGGTCCTTCTATTCTACTCATTTTAGGCAAAAGTAGGTTATGCTGTAATTAGGGTGTTAATTTGAGGCTGACTGAATGCTCAGCCTGTGCTTGGGGAAGGGCTGTGTCATGGTGCATCTGCACAAGGGGGCAGAGTTAAGTTGCCCACGCGCTCCAGCTTTGATATTTCCTGACAGTTGAATGGTCAGCTGCAATCTTGCATTAAATGTTACGTTGTATTATTTTTACATCTTTATTTAGGTGACACCTTTTAAGGCAAAGGGCCCTGCAGGAATGACTGGTTGGGTTTAGCTGGCAGGTTTTTTTTTTCCACCCTCCAGCAAAAAGGGGCGTTTTTCCAGGGTCGGATCTGTGCCTGCTGGCTCTGTCCAACAATGTATCTCATCACTGATGTAGAAGACACTGTAAAAAGGGGAATATCTTAGCAAACCAAGATAAACTCTTCAGAAAGAAGCAGTACCTCTGAAGTACCCAGGAAAAACAGAGAGCAGGTCTGATTTTAGAGGTACAGGTGGTAGAATTGTGTTTGAAGGGATTAGGGGTGAGGTAGCTCTAGCTGTGTTTGAACTAATGCTTTTGGGGTTGAAAGACTTCGACTAAGGGCTTCTGTACACCTGCAAATGCACTGGAATAAACCTTTCAAAAAACTTAATCTGGAATAATTCTCAGTGGTCAATCTTATTCTAGGCTAAGGATCTCCTGAAGGGAGCCTGTACCAAAAAAGTCTTCCTTGGGAGCTATTTTGGTAGATATCCAAGCTCCTTCTTTCCCTTGTGGCTGAAGACTAGAATGCCTGTGTGCTCAAAACTCACTCTTGGAGAACAAAATCTGAGTGCTGTGGTTTTCTAAGAGGGACTGTGCCTTCCAGCTGACAGCCAAGGTGTGGGGCTTTAGCCTGGCAGCTTCAGCCTGGTTCCCAGCCTCACCAGATAATGTCTGCTCTCAACCTGGGATAACAGTGCAGGTCCAGCGGCTCATCCCTCCTGTTATTCCATTCCTGCTCTCTCCAAGCAGCCTCATACTGGGTATAAAAGTCTTTAGTGTCCTGCCCTGGCCCTCCTCTGCAGGGATTAATGCCATCCTGGGTCGCTAACCTTTAGTGACTGTGTCCTGCAGCAATGTAGCTCCTGCCACGCCACACCTCCAGCTGGACACAGGTAATACAATCTGATATTTTCCTGCCTATGTTATCTCAGTGACCGACAACGCAGTATTTGTTCCAAATCTGTCAAGTTGCCATCATATTCGTGTTGGTGACCGTATATGGTAACGTTGGGATGTGCCTGGCTTGGTCCCTTGGCTTAAGCAAGATCTTGCATGGTATGTTTAGAAGTTTTTGGTAAGAGCAGTAACCACCCTCCTGTTAGCAAGTAAACTGATATTCTGCTGGAAACTAATTAGTTTGGATGTTGATTTCATTTTCGGTGCATTGCGTAGGGAGGGGAAGAACGGGACCTTAATTGCTTTCTGTTCTGGCACTTCTCCGTGCGACCTTGGCTTGCAAACCTGCTTGGTGTCTGCTTTACAGGGAATTTGCTGATTGGGCCACATCAAAATTCAATGGTTTCATGCAGAAATAACATTATGTGCCATTTTGGTTTCTCTTCATATTGAAGAAAAGGGAATAGGATGCTAGAGGCGTTTTTTTTATTTCTTGGAAGTTGAGTTCTTTGTTCTGTTCTTCGTTCTGATGAACAGAATTCCCATTCTGTAATTTTGGGGTTTATAAGAGTGAACTTTAGGGTTTCTAAGAGTCCTTCAGTAAGCACAGAAAATATAAATAATGGTAATGTGACAGAGATGGTTATTGGCTTCTGTATTATGCCTTTATTCTTGTTGAGTGGCTGTTACCAGATAGAACGATTAGGTAATTTCTCGCTTGTGAAAGAGAAGCGTGTTCAGATCTAACAGCCTGATTCAGATTTTATGGAAGTCACAGCACATCTTCTGGAGAAGTTTGGGGCATTTTTTTGGATCTTGCTCTTGGGGAACTTGCTCATGAATAATCTGTCAGCATGATTTGTACCTAGAGTCAACATGACGATCTAAGAAAATCCTGGTTATTTTTTTAAACGCTGGTTCCTCCCTTCTTCTGAGGCTGTCGGCCGCTTTAAATTGTGGCTGAGTTTAAACATAAAATTCAGTGTGCGTCATACTGGAAAATTAGGGTTGATTTTATTTGTTTTTAATTAGGAATATTACAAAACTCAGCAAATTGCTCAAATACATCTAAATTTTCCCTAAAGTTTTTATAACTCTGTTTTCCAAGTCCATATGTTTCTTAGACCTTCATTAAAAGACGCAAGCAGCAAATCCAAATGTCTCTTTTCTGGGATGAACTTGCTCACAGCAAAGGATGGACTCCAAATCCTGAGTCTTAGCCACAGAAGCAACTTTCATATGCCATGAGGTGGTTCTTGAGATATTACAGGAAAGTGCTTTTTTCAGGGAAAAAAATATAATTTGAAATTGAAAAAGGAACTCCCTTTTCAAGATTTGGTGCCATTGGTGCCAATTTAACTGAAGCTGAAGTTTTTCATTTGACATGAATTGGCTGATAGAGCTGATCTTTTCCAATATCCTCTCAGATAATTCCTTTATTGAATGTCTGTCTCACCATAAGTGACACTGATACAATTCCATAACAAGAACACTCGTTATGGAATTGTGTGAGTGCAGTAGAGTCTGGCTGAGCATTTTTGGATTAATTACTGGAAGAGATAAAAATTTCCACTGAAGGAGGAAAATAACAATGCAGAGATCCTCTTGCACCTAAGTTGAATTAAAAGAAACCAAACAACCTTTAGTCATAGCTTTATTTATTCAGTGAGATTTGAACTGGTGCAGCTGATTTTCCTAAGATGTGAAGCTTCTATTTGTGTCTGCAGTGACTCGTAAAACCAAGCTGCCAAAAGGATCTGTGCAGATGTATCCCAGCATTACAGGAGTTGGTGGAAATGCTCTTTTCTCACATTTCTTTCATTACCCTCCTCATTTTGTCTTGTTTCAAGTAATTTGTCTTTCATCTGACCTCTTCCTGTATTTTCTGGTGCTCTGCTCAAGCTAAAATGCATTTGATACTGTTTGGAACGTTTAATTTGGATTTCTTATTCCTTATCTTTTTCTCTGTAATCAGCCTTTACTTTGAGCTTTCTCTGATAATAACGCCCTCATACCTATTTAGCTGTGTTTACCTGTTCTAATCTTTTGCAGCAAGGTGAAACATTTTTGATCATATAAGGGACTTTTTGAGAGTGGAGCCAGTGTGAATGCAGAACTTGCAAACACCTCTGTCTGATGCAAGTCTTTTCAGTCTGCTGCTCTGTCATAGCAACTGTGGTACTATGCTAAAAGAAAAATATTTCCAAAAGGAAGCTTGATTAATCTGATTGTGCTCTCTGATGTCGTATGAGATAAGCAGATGCAGCCCATGCCAGTTGTGACAGGTTAGGAGCTGATTCAGAGCCTGAGAGTGTTGGTGCTGTGTCTCCTACTCACTCCCGTAGGCTTTGGATCCATCCCTGAAGGATGATTTACTCAGATTATCTGTGATACCCTCCTAATTCATGACAGCAGAGGGGATGTGGGCCGAGCGTGCCACTTGCCTGTTTGACTGCATAGCTTGGACTCACATTTTTTATTCTAGAAAAGCACATTTTGCTGCTACTGACTGCCAGCTCTGGCTGATGGGTGGAGCGTGCACTGCCAGGACTGAAAGCAATTTGGAAATTCACTGCTTAAACTTTAGGTTGCCGCAGAGAGGTTTATCCAGAGCCATCCTGTGGGCAGTGTTCCGAGTCTGGATGGGCTCAAGACTTGTCTGAGTGTTATTTAAGAAGTGAGTGTGTGCTGTTTGTTGCCGAATCCATTCCCATCTCTGTTTTTTATTTTCCTCCCCCTCACTCCCCTTCCTGGGCTGTGTGGGGTTTGGTTGGCTGCTCTGATTACTCAGTGTTCCCTTTGTATCACAGCAGAAACCCAAAGTCCTGCAGTGCTGCGAGGAACCTGACGTTGTTATTTCATCCCAACCACTCCAATTTTCACCTGGAAATTCAGCCAATAACTCCAGGCTACTTCTTCCATTAAGTGTTCAAACTTACTTTGAGCTTCACTAAGGAAAGAAGAAAAATGCAAATTGGGAACAGAGGCTCCTTGGAGCAGGTTAATGTTTCTCAGGATGGCTGCACCTCTGTGCTCAGCTTCTCTACAGGTGGATTCCAGACTGATGGGACACAAAATAATTTCTTCTCATATGTGGTAAATTTATTTCATGAGAGATTCACACAGTCTTGGGTATCCTGTCAAGTGAGTAATGCAAGAGGTGTCATACCCTAGATGCCACTTGGGTGGCACTGACTTGGGTGGGTATTTTAGGAGCTCTCAGTATTTGTGCCTGTCAGATAAAAACACAGGAACAGCAGACAAATAGGGAAATGTGGACTTAATTTGTGCAATAGCATTTTTAGAAATTTGTATTCTCCTTGCTAGGTTTCCTCCACATATCCCCTGAACTGATAACCTTGAGAGTTAGGTATTAATGTGGACTGGCACAACATCTCTGGTAAGTTTGGGCTTGTTAGTTCTGTCCAGGATACTGGAAGAGGGAAAAAGCTGGAGAGGAACATGGCAGGAAATGTGTTAGCCAACCTCCAAAATAAAATTAAGTCCAGCTTAATTAAAGTACCCCTGCTCTTGAGGCCTGCTGGTGCCTGGGAGAGGATCTTGAGCAGGCAGTGCGTGACTTTGAAGGGGATGTTGGGATGCAGCTTTTCCAAGTCTGTGCTGTAGTTCTCTCATCTTTTGTGTCCTCTCAGGTGCCCCCACATACAGGTGTGAGACTTAATTGGCTTTTGACCAATATGTGACTGAGTAAAAGCCTTGTAATGTACCAGGGGTGCTTTCATTGTGCTGTGTTTTACTATTGCTTTGTATGGATTTTAATCTCCCTTTTTCTACACAGAAGTGAATGGGGCAAGGCCAAATCAACCACAAAGAAGGGAAAAGGGAAAGCTGTTTGGACTCACCAGTCTCTCAAAGCTGTACAAGCCAAAGTACTGCAGCTAGGCAGCTGCAGATGTTGGAGCACTGTGAACAGGTTTCTTTCCCTTCTCCTGCCTCCCTAACAGATTTGTGTGAGTTGGAGTAACAGAGGAAGTTATTTTTCTCAGTGGTTGTTCTCAGATCTCTTAACACAGATCTGTAACACATCTGTAACTGCTGGTTAAGCAATGGCAAGTGCCAGATGAGCTACAGGTGTATGAACTGTGTGTCAAGGATGGAAGGGTTAATGAGTAACAGGATGAACCTCTGAACACTGTGGAATATCTCCCCAGGGATACTCCAGACTCTGTGGAAGGAAGGGAGGGTGCTTGTTTGTCATTGACCAGTCAGTATTAAACTGGTGGCTCTAACTCCTGCAGCATGTGGGTACCCTTCAGAGAGAGGGAGCTGTGAGCCACCTTGCTCACCTTCTGGGTGAATCTAAATCTTCCCTGTTCTTCTGCAGACTAACACAACATTTTGGTGGCAATACCAGCATCTCTTTAACCAGACGAGTAATATTGGGAAGTGTGTAATGTATTTTTGGGCAGTTTGAAATGGAAAAACTGGGGAGGAGTTGACAGCTCCTCCAGCATGTGGAGATCAGGCTGCATGCTCTGATAAGTCATTTCATATTTTAATGTTCAGGGTTGGATTACAAAGGTGATAGTCCCTTTAGGTTCAGTGTGTTGTGGCTGAGTAGGTGTGAGTAGGATTTAAATATATAATCCTACCAGAGAGCAGAAACTGGAGCCTCATAAGACCAGGCTGAGTTTCAGTTCTCTTCAGGGTGGCACCATGCCATGGGAGGGTTCATCATGATCTGCAATAGTTAATATAAAACTAGAATAACAGATCAGAGCTGATGAGTATCTTTCCTCCTCCCTGCTATTCCCAACCAATCAGAAATGCAGTATTGCCAGGGCTAATTTCATTAAGGGCTAATGAGAGTGAAACTTTCAACTTAGTCATTAGTCCTTAGTCCTTAGGGCAGGACAGTGAGCAAGTGTTTACTTTGCTTTGTTTGATTGACAAGGAATCATGAACCTGTTAGGGAGATATTTGCATATGCAGGGAAGTGACTTTGGACACTTGATTGCTAATTGCTGGATTTGCTCTCTGAAGGTGTTTGCTTCGAGCACACAGCTATTGTTTCTGGGATACAAAGAAGTAGTAGAGGCTGGTGAGAGCATTTTGCTCAGGAGCTGCAGAAACCATAAGGTGGGGATGGGTCAGTGTTTTATCTAGACCAGAGCAAAGTCCTGCTAGTATTCCTAAGGCAGAATGCTTTTCCTGATTTCCTGCCTGCTCAAACAGGAGTAGGCCAGAGGATTTGGAGGATTTCAAGCAGTATTTTGTGATGGTGATTTACACACGTTTATTTTTGTCCTTGGAAGTTCATTGGAAACATCAGACTGGTAGTCCTTGTATGGAACTGGTAAAGTAGACTCTGGATATTTAAATTGAAGTTAAATTCAGGGCTCTCCTCTGCTTGAGTATTCCTGTTTGGAGGAGGATTGTAGATTCACAGGGTTAAGAATATGTCCCTTACCTTACCATCAATACCAAAGTAGAAAGCTACTGTTACTCAAAAGTAATCAAAGCAATAAACCTGCATATTTATATTAATTATGACTATTTATTTAGAGTTTCCCATACATTAAAAAGAGACACAGAAAGTGCTGCTCAGCATAGGCAGTCTTCCTCTTCTAGATACTGTCAGGAGAAAAAAATTGTCTTTCCGAAGGCCACAGACTAAGTGGAGTTCCAAGCTTATTTTTCTTTTATCCTAGAAAATCCAATAAATCCAGTAAATTCTTTCAGTGTGGTCTTCCAAGAGTTTTTCAACTTGGTCTGACTCACAGATTATTTGAGTGCCATTATAGACTAGGGGTCAAGCAAGTTAATTCCCAGAACAGTATGCTGCCCTGTTTTCAAACTGTGCTAATCAGGGTTTTGAGTCAAAGCATGGCAGTTTGCTTAGTGAAATTATTTTCCTGTTAGAAAATCACAAATAGGCTCTGACTATTCATGTTGGCTTGGTCACCAGAGCACTCACATCACATGCAGTGCAAAGCCCCCAGGGATGCAGTCGCTGTGGATCAGGGCACTGGTGGGGGCTCATTTCCCATTTCACAAGATTGAACTCGTGAAAACAGGCTGAAACCTTTGGAAAGAAAAGAAAGAAATTGTTGCTGTTACATTTCCACCTCCAGCAGGACGGAGGGAGGGCTGTGTGGAGCCCATCTGAGCTGTAACGTGAATGCCCTTCCCCTGAGGAGACATTTGGTGGAGTTATTTGGTTACCTCTCCCCCTCATCTTTTTGTAATGGACTCTTGTTTACTTTTTCCTCCTCCTTTCCCGAAGCTTATTAGCACTGTTTAGGCAGAGGAAATGAATTAACATAATTCACTGTTGTTTAGAACAAGACACATTCCCTGCATGTATGTATACACACGCTGGCATTCACCCTCCCAGCGCTGTGCAGAGGAGCGTGTTTACAGAGTCTGGCTCCATTTAGGGAGAACAATACCCTGATTATAGAGGGCAGCCTTTTCTTTCCAGAAACCAGAAGGAACCCTTTGCTTCAAGCAGCTACTGCCCCTTGAAGGTGCGGGCGTTGCGAGCTGCTGGAAAAGGGGGAATAAATCTGTTGTGGACACAAACCGGCGGCATTGTTCTCCACGGAAGTTGGTTTAGGGGTGGGGGGTGAGGAATGGTGTTGGGATAAACCAAATGCCAAGTGTAAGATCTACCAGCGTGCAGCAAGGTGTCGTGACTTCCAATTTAATTTTCAAATAACAGCTGTGAGACTTCTTGGGGAATTATTTGGTGCTGCTCGAGCTGGCAAGGGAGCTGGGAAGGCTGGGTGGGAAAAAGTGGTAATGGAGTCTCAGAGTGGTTTTGGATGGGCTGAGTTGGGTTGAAAGGTGCTGTTATGTGTGAAATGCCAGTAATTTCTAATTGCAGTCATGCACCTGTGCCTGGTAGATAATGCTGGAGTCATGTCATATGGAGCATTTGCTTCACATGATGTTGAAAAAGGTCAAGCACTTGGTTTCTGTCCTGCTAAGTTGGGTCATTAGATGCACAAATAGGACTCCCCTTCCTTTCCTGACTGCAGCCACTCAGATCCTGGCAGTAAATCCTTCTCAGGTGTGACTTTATGGCAGCTGAAGATGACTGAACTTGACCCCATCACTGGCCTGTCCTTGTCCTCCTTTGCTCCCAGCCTGGTAATTCCCTTGTGCCAGGGGGAGAGCTCCTCTGACCTTGCTTTGGATGTTTTGGGGAGGAAACTTGGGCAGGAAGCCAACCTGGAAAAAGATGTGATGGTTTAAATTCTTAGAGGAGCATGGGCTGAGCTTGTGGAATATCGCAGTGTCCTTGCAGGCAGCAAGTCCTTTCTTCTGTTCCCACTTATGGCAGGAAGGCTCAGTACTTTGAAGTACTGGATATTTATGGGAACATTTATAAAATGACTCTTTGGGAATCTCAAATGCATCAAGGTCCACAGGGCAAAATGTAACATAGCCTGGGGGCAGTGAATGTGAAGACTGAAAAGTCACATTTGTCTCTTGGTTCAGCTCAGGGGTAGCGTAGTGCTGGACATTCTGCACTGGGAGATTGCATCTTTCACACTGCATCATGACAATTTTCTGTTTGTCTCAATGATCCCTTGAAATGGGTGATACCTTCCTTCCTGTGTCTCTGTGTTTGTCTTCTGAGGCAGGAGGGTCGTTTTGGGGAAATGAAAATGGCAAGTTAATTCTGCCAGGGTTTGCTGGCCTGCCTATGGCATTGCCTGCTGCAAGGAAGGAGCTGCTCCATGAAAAGCCCAGTGGGCAGCAAAGGTGGCTGCAACCAGTGCTGCTGGTGACCAGGTGTTTCCTCTGGTCCAGGCACAGTGTGTGTCCACTCTGGAGCCAAGGTGAGTGTGGGATGTCACCCAGAATTTCCTCAAGCTTGGCTTTGTCTCTACAAAAATTCTGACTACTGGCAGTAGTCACTGTCAGGTTTAGCAGGTTGCAAAAATAAGGCAGAGAAAACAACTTGGCCAAAACACTCCCTGTGGGTGAAAATATTTTTCCAGGGAGAATATGAGAGCCAGCAGCTAAACAGGTGACGCTGCAGGGCTGCATCAACAACACTTTTAGGGGATTTCTGGAAGGAGCTGTTTATGTTGACAGTGCAGGAGTTCTGTCCAGGGGTGATTGACACATGTCTAGCCTTCTGCAACATGACCCAGCACCCTGGAGAAGCTGTGGCTTTTGGCTCTTGATCCTGTTTTTTGGAAAGGGGGAAAGATCCTGGTGTATGTATCAGTATCCATATGAAGGCTGCTGGGCTTACTCTGCCTTGGAAGACTAAACTCAGGTACAGGTGTGAAAAGCAGAACCTGGTACTCAATAATGCTACCTATTGAAAAAAATGATTTTTTTTTGTCTTAAAAATTGTTGTAAATCTGCCAAACCTTCTCATACCTGGACAATGTGTCTCTCTTGGGCAAAGCAAGAGCGACAAGTGTAGGTTCCCATGCTGGCTCATGGACTTGCAAGAAGGACAACAGGAGCAAGGCAGTAAGAACCACTCCAGAGTCCATCCCTGCATCTGTGATGGCTTTAAACTGAGAGTGTGAGGGGGTGTGGTGATCTGGGGAAAATGTGAATCTTGGCAACAGTCCCTGTCTGATTCAAAATATCTGGGAAATACTGAGCTGGGAGGTTGAAAATACATCTCTGGGATTTCTTTCTCCAGAAGGAAAAACACTATCAGACTTTCACTGAGACAAGTGTTTGAAAGAAAAAAGAAGGGAGCAGCTTAGTTATGAGACGCTAACTGAAATAACAGCAGCGAGGAATAACCCTGAATGAATTTTAATGGCATTTTGAGTTGGATATTTTTCTTTGTGTGTACTTACAGGTGCTTTCCCTTGTATGTTTGCAAGGGTAAGGCAGACACTATAAAGTGCAAGATAACCCCAAACTGCAAACCCAGTAACTTGTCTGAGAAGGATGAAAAATGCTACAAATTAACAGAACAGGTTTTTTTTGCTGTAAGTAACACAGCGTTAAAACTGACTCAAGGCCTTCTGTCTGTGGCATGTGTTGGAGCATATTTACAAGATAGATATTCAGGTAGAGTTTGAGGAGGACTGCAACATCTGAGATATTTCATATTGCTCTCAAAGACCAGGTCAGCAAGTGAGCAGAGGTTTTGGTTGGTACGATGAACACAGCATTAAGCAAAGATGTTATTATAGCTGGTGTGATTTTATTATGTTTTTTTTTTAGATTGGGGTTAGTGCCTGGAAGTCCTCATTGCACCAAAGCTCTGTCATTGTGGTAAGGGCTGTCAAACTCAGAATGAAGAACAGACAGTTACAGTGTTAAATGCAACAGCTCTTTGGGTAGAGGCTTTGTTTTATTCTGACAAAAGGCCCCTCCAAAACCAGACCCGTTGGCCAGCTGAGTTTCATTTACTGTGTACCCCTCAGACAAGGGTACAAAGCAGGTGTTGCCCTGATAAGGATTTCATGCTGCTGCTACCATACAGACCCACCAGGCCAATAACTTTGTCCCCAAACCCTGTTTCAGTGCCCAGGGTGAAACAGATGCAAGCATTTGTTCATGCACAGGCTGGAGCCTTGCACTGAACACCCACCGTGGTTCATGTGTGTGAACTTCAAGTTCAGATGTCCCCTCTCTGCTGGGCACAAGGCACCATTAAATTCAGGGAGAGATGGCATTACACCATGCTTATTTTTTATGGAAACAACCATCAAAAGTCCTGGAATGAAAAAAAAAACCCCACAGATTGTTCAGGCATTATTATTAGCATCCTTGTCATCATCAAAGTGTCTTCATCTATGCTACCAACAAGGTCTGACTGCCCCCAAGTGTTGCTCCACATCCTGCTGGAGCCCACCAGGGGTTTCCACCTTCTAGAAAGGTGGAAAGAATGACCAGTTTAGAATCTGGGAGAAGGAAAGAGAGTTGAGAGAGGAAAATTTTCACACAGTCACAGAAAAAGACATCTTTAGAACGATTACATTTTCCTTGCAAAGGCTTCTGCAAAGTTGAGAGGGCATTTCAGTGGAAAAGGGCCAAGCAGCCCTAGGCAGAACCAACACCCTCAATTGAGAAAGATTTTTCAAACAGCAGTACTGCTAAGAAGTAATTAAAGTCAAATAAACCACAGAAAATAGTGTACGACACATCTATTTGAATTCATCCCAGTTTGGATCCACTGAAACCCATGTAGCACAACACTGGAGGCCCACAAGGGGAGGTCCAAACCCAAGGATTTCAATGCACTTTTGCAACACGAGAAGTCTCTCTTCTCAGACACCATTTTCCCAAGTGTTTAGGCACATACTTCAAACACCTGGAGATTTCTTGTATTTAAAGAAATACTTGCCAGGACCTTCCACTCTTGCAGTTCCCTTTGCTTTGTTCCTCTGCCTCCCTTGCAGTGTTATCTTGGGCAAAAACTTAAAATAAAATAAAGAAAAAGGGTCATTTTGGAAGGCCAGCTGTGTCACTTCAGGTTTTGCTAGCTGTTTAGGAAGACTTGTGAGGACTCTCTAGGGGAGAAGGGGTCAGGTCAGAGGCAGAAATCCACTCACCCTCTGTCAGAGGGGCTTATAACGCCAGGGCAGCACCCCAGGGAATGTGTGTCTGTCTGTCCTTCCCTCTGGGGTTGACAAGAGGCTGATTCCTTCCCCCAGCTGCTCCCTCTGTCACATTACAAATGAGACTCTGAAAAGCAGCCCTTGGCCTTGAGACAGCTCTTCTCGTGCTAACTCGTTCTACCCATCAGTTAGCGTCAAGCAAAGGTGTTTTATAACTATTCTGTAACTTTTTCAAGAGCAGGGCCTTCACACCTCTGCATAGGAAAAGTCCAATCCCTGTGTCAGGGGCCTGCCAAAATGCACCGTGCATGGTGAGGTACATGTGAGAGCAAAGAGAACATTTGCTTTTCATGAAAGAAGTGCTCCTTAACATCCAAATCCTTCCACAAAGACTTTATCCAAAAAGAGAGCATCTTTTTTACAAGTGATGATGAGGACAAAACATCTTTATCTTCCCCATCAGGGCAGTGGCACTTAAGACCAGCATCAGTCATGGTCAGAAGATCTTTGTCCATTCCTGATGAGCTTGAAAACCTGGTATGAAGAGCTGGTGGCTTTGCCTGGATTCTGTTCCATTCCATTCTTCTTCCTAATGTGAACAAGCAGCATTTTGAGCCATTGTTCACCCTTGTAGCTCTTGGCCTGTGCGTTGGATGTGGAACATGAGGATTGAATTATGGAATAAATAATTAAAAATCTTACATGGCAGCATATTTCCTGAGAGGGAACAGCAAGACGATAGTGGAGCCTTTCAGAGTGTCTCTTACCCACTCACCCTCTCCTCTTGTACCAACTTCCAGCAATTCGGCTGCATGTTTTTTTTAGGAACTAACTTCCACCCAAAGACTACTGAATGTTTCTTAAATGCTGGGTTCTGTCAGAGCTGATAAGGCAGCAGCCAGCCTGCAAAGATAACACAAGGTATCAAGGCTGCTTGGGTTTGTCTTTATTTGGATTTTTTAGCAAGCATTTGACAGATGCTGAGAGCTGTCTGGAGACTTTGGGTTTAGTGGGTCCTCCCTGCTTTTCTTTTTGTCTTTGGTAGCAAAATGCTTTTAGGCTGATTTGGAAGGAAAAAAAAAAAAAGTCTGATGGAGCTGGGGAATTAGTGGTGTTTACTGAAGGGAGTGGGGAAGGTGGACTGTGGGGGCTGGATGCCAAGGGTGGCTCTGGGATCTGTTGTGATGTCTCCTCTTGGAAAATATTCCCCCCAAACAGGGTTTAAAGGGGGTGAGGAGCAATACAGAGTCACTCCAAATGCCTGATCACTGGCAGGAATGTGTTAAGGTGTATGAAAACCTGTGATTAATTGTCTTTTCAACTTCCCCGTGACTCCCACTCCCCTTTTCTTGCAGAGTTGTCCCTGTTTGGGCTGCTGGCTTTTGTTAACCTCTGAGGGAGTGTTTATGCTTGGCGTATGTTAACCAGAAGGGAAAATTTTCCAGTCAGAAATTGATCTATCTGCTGATGCTAATAACTTTTTGATAGGGAGTTTATAGTGCAAAGCAGCTGTGGATAGAAAACACAGCCCATGCCCTTACACAGAGATGTCTTCTGTCACCTGTGTGATACACAGAGTGAGATATTAGGGTCCATTTTTAGCCCAGGTGAGCCCTTAGTGAAGTAAGGTGTTCCCCCCATCCACACCTCTTCGTAATGACCCTGAGTGTCCCTGGTTTTGTAGAATCTTAGACTGGTTTGGGTTGGAAGACTCCTTAAAAATCATCTTGTTCCAAGTCCCTGCCATGGCAGGGACACTTTCCTCTAGGTTGCCCCCTCAGCTTGACCTTGAACACTTCCAGAGATATGGCAACCTGTTCCAGTGCTTCACTATCCTCACAAGAAAGAATTTCTTCCTAATATCTTGCCCTCTGTCTGATGCAACTCTGTGGATGGTTGTACCATGGGTCAGATTAGGACATAGATATGACTGGAAATCCTTAATAAAAAAAAAAAAAAAAAAGGAAAGTTTAAAAGTTGTGGCATAACCCTACAGCACTGGATTTTATATACCTGGCTGTTGCTTGTGGTATTCCTCAGATGGTTTGTACCAAACAGGCTCTTACTTGCTGATATTTAATATCCATCATTTTGTCAGTGCTGTTTCACCATGGCTGGAATTTCAATGCCAAACTAAGTGCCCTTTTCAAATTTCAATGCAATTTGTGGGCATGCTTTAATTAAGCTTCACAGCACTGCTTGGAGGAACAGATTTTATGCCTACAGTATTGTGAAGGCAACCTCATAGAGAGGGTCAGGAGCGCTGGTTTTGTTACGTGCTTCTGTCCAGCAAATCTTTCTTGCTCTTTAATGTAACCTGTCTCATATGAAATTAATTTCCAACATGCATTTGCTTACAAAATAGCATTCTTCACACCAGAAATCTGTAGCAGTAGAAGAAACCACTGCCAGATGTCTGTATTTATAGAAAATGGGCATGTTCTGTCTGGCGATGACAGAATATTTCAGTGTATTTATGAAGTGCTCATGTTTTTAGAAATGCTGAAATCCAGTCAGTATCAGTAGAATCTTGCTTTTCTTAATTTAACCAGCAGAATATGTTTCTTTAGTAGCTACAGTACTAAAAAACTACGAAAAAAGCTTTCACTAGCCCTCTGTCCTCGCTAATTTGTTTGGTTTTTTTTCCAGCTTCACAGACCTCATTTTAAAGGGACATCTCTGGCTTTAAACACACATTACTAGAATCTCATGCAACTTTGACTATATACTTCTCCATCAGGCATTTTTACTTGACATATAACTGCTCTTAAAGCTGAAAGAATAATTTTCACTCTAACTGTAGGTCATACAACATTTTTCACTTTTCAGACTGAGGTATTTCTTTTTGCTTAGATGGCCCTCTTTTGGGTTGTTATCATGCAAAGGGTCTCACATTTGAATCTGAACCCTTTGAATGTTAAATTTGGATCCAGCCAGAGGTGTTGGAAGGTGCAAAAGCCCTGGCATGGCTGGTGGCTACAGTAAAACCCATCAGAAATGGTGTCCTACAGACAGTTCAGTTGTTTACCAGACTATCTGTAAACAGCTCTGTTGAGCAACTCAGTGCATCAGGGTCAAGCCTTTGGCTTATATTCCTGACATGGACACTGGAGAGTTTTCAGAACTAAAGTTTGCAGAGATCTCAACAGATCCTAGTCAGAAGGTGCTGTTGGAAGCCAGGGCTGCATACCTGGCAGTAAAGAAATGGAAGGGATTTAGATAGGTGCCTTTGCATATTCAGGTAACAAATGAGGAGCTGTACAGAAGTGTTAGCAAGAGGGGCTCCTTGTGGGATTTACCACTGGAACACAATTGCTAATCTGTGCAATCTACTAATCAAATTAATTGGGTTTGCTCAGGCTATTGCTCACACGATTGCTAAGCACAGTAGCTTGAAGGCAATGAGGGTTTGGCCTCCCAATCTCTGCTGTGTATTTGTTGGTTGGTTTTTTTTTTTTTTTTTTTTTCAGCAAATGCCTTTGATATATGTAAGTTATATTTCCATACATTACCAATGATAGATTCCTCCCCCATATCCTGTGACAGCCTTCCCTGGAGACAGACAGTCTGTGTTGTTTTAGCAAGATGGAGAAAGATTAACGGGAAAGGTTTTGCTAGTGTTTGCAAAGACTTTTAGCAAAAGGGAAAGGTTTGGATAGAGGATTTAGTGAGAATGAAAAAGCGTTTCTGAAAACTCCTGCCTGCCCACAGGGCTCCCCTCACTGCCTCCCCTCTCATGCTGCCTTCTGCCTGCAAGGAGCATCAGGACAGCACAGAGGAAGCCACGGGCTTGGCTCCTTCCCTGTGCTCCTGCTCAGGTAGAACTAATCCCATTGTATCTGCAGGTCTGCAGATGATTTTCTGATCCAGCTGTGCTGGTGCATTGAGTCTGTGGGTGGGCAGGGAGCCTCTGCACCCCTGGGGAGTGTGAGGAGGTGGGTACCAGTGGGGAAGGGGCTCCAGGGGACCCCTGTGTTCTCTCCATGGGGCTCAGCCCACCAGGCATGGGAATGCTGCCCTGCAACCTTCAGCCAAGGCACCATCACAAGTGTTCAGCTCATGGATAAAATCATTTACGTGTTGGTGTCTGAGCTGCCCTCAGAGCTGATGGGGGTGTTGGTATGTAGGGCATTGAGCCAGTATTGACCACCTCTCTGCAGACTGTAATGGGAGTTTGACACCTCAGTTTAGATGTGCCCAAGAGCTGAGTCCTGGCCATATTTGAGTTCCTGGGATAGCTAATGGTGATGCTGCCATAGTCATATATAGCTCATGCATATCTGCATGCAGTGCCAGTAATTGAAGCCTACAGGTTAAAATCACAAGCAAGTCCCCACTGAGCTTTTTTTCCCCTCAGTGGGTTTTTAGAGCTGGATAGGCTCTATCTCACTCCATAGCTGCTTAATATCCTCAGTCACTCCTACCCAGAGCCCCCAGCTCTTCCCTGCCAGGTGTGCCTGAGGACACATTGCAGTTAAACATCGAAGGACATTCCTATGATGTGTATTCCTATGAAATGTTTTGGTCACTGTCTGCAGAGCAGCTGTGTCTGGAAGCTTCACACACAGTCTCCTTGCTCCTATGTGCATAATACTATATGTATTTAAGGGAACCTTCCTCCTGGTGATCAGTTTATACCCCAGAGTGGGAAGGATTGGTAACCCTTGGGGCTTTCTCATCACCATGCAGGAATTAGCATCACAGGCAGGAGGGGCTCAGAGGTCTGACCTGCAACCTTGTGTGGTGTTTTCATTGTGAAGTACAGACAGGATGTACAGTAAATTAAGTTCAGGCAGTTCTGCTTGCTGAAAACAACATCATTTCACAGTGACCCTGAAAACATTTTTTTTTCTCTTAGAGTCCTAGCAGAGGGACTGTAGCTGGGTCCAGGGGGAGGAGTTGTGGGTGGTGGATCAGGAGCTGGAAGCAAAACTTTTCTCTCTGGGTTAGTTCTGCAAATCCTGCCCTTGCTGACAAGGCTGGTGACGCACACAGAGGACTTGGTGGCCTTCACCATGGCCTGATAGAGCAGCCCCTGCTTCATGTGAACTGGAAAAGATGGACACCATGGCCTGGAGTCCCCCTGTCACAAAAGGGGGCATCCAATCGTGGCAGCAGTTGGGAAACGCCACCAGCAGAAAGTACTCTGTGCAGAGCCCCAATGGTCCCTTCAACAATAGGAGAGAGAAAAGCTCCTCCAGCCCCTGCTATGCTGCAGAACAGGATTTATTTGTCACAGTCTTTACCTGTGTGAGAGATTGAGATGCTTCATGCCCTAAAAGCACATTTTCCTCCTGTAAAGAGAGACAAGGGACCCCTCAGGTGCCTCTGCTCTGTGTGTCTGAAGTTAGAGGTGAAGGAGGGCTGATGGGATCTGGTTTTGAGCATGTTCTGGTGTCAATCAGGAATTGCTTCTTCGAAGTGGAAAAGGAAAGGCTAATTTAAAGCCAATATATGTGAATTTACCCTCAGGCTTCAGTGAGAGTTAGATGGATTAGTATGTGAGCTAGCCCGTTTCCTTACACAGGCAAAACTTTTCCTTATGGCATGAGATTCAGGTCATTGCAGAAGGCTCAGGTACCACCAAACTCCTCTCTGAATGGGAGGCATAGTGTCTGTAGACACTGTGTTGCCTGTCTGTCTGCACAGGGAGAAGTGTCATAGTAAATGAATCCATTACTCAGGATTGTTGATATAACACCTTACTTCTACCTCTGAAAGAAGCTTCCTTTTAGGTCTTTAAATCTGTGTTATCTTCAGCTCCCTTGGTGTAATTGAGGGATTTGGGGATTAGAGGATGGAGCCAACGTCACTGCTGCTTTTCTGCATTTTTGGAATGTGAGGGAAGAGGCTGGGGGTGGAATGGTTTTCGAGTGTGCAGTTTATTGATGTGTCTTTGGTAGAGTTTTATGGCTTTGTTAAAAGACGTTGTGCTGTGTGATTTATTAGCACTGCCAGAGAGTGTACTAATGATCATTTCACATTCCGTGAGATCTTAGTGGGTCCTGCCCATGGGAAGGTCAGAACGAAGGGGCATTTGACATAGTACTGCTTTACTTACAATAACAACTGATAACGAGCCTAGAAAATAAGTAAGTTCCTTTGACTTCAGGGTGCATTATCTTGCAGCAGATATCAACACAGCCTTCCAGAGAGAGCTGTTGACCCTTTGCTGTGTGTTGTCAGATCTCTAAGGAAGTGCCGTGGCAAAACCTGCATGCCCATGTGCACTTGGAAGTGCCTTTACTTGCTGAGGAGCAGCACTCCAGCATCAGCAATCACTCCTGGCAGATGCACTACTCTCTGCTAAGCAGGTGGGATCAGGGGGATTGGTTGCCATGAAAAAAGACTTGTTAACATTTGCATTTCTTTTTCAGGGGTATTCTCCAGTAAAAGTCAATCTGGCCCATTTGGTGCCTTTCAGAGCTAAAGGACTAGTCCCCAGTCTGGGTCTGGTTAGTCTCAGGTTCATACCTGACCAATTGACTGTTTCTGGTGCATGTTCAGAGTTCTCTCAACAACATGGGTGTTTTTGGGCTGTAACATCTGCACTGCACAGCAGCCGAAGCTTTAAGAAAATCAGTGATTATTACAACTCTGTTAAAGACGAAAAAACACAAACACCTGTCAGCAGAGAACTCCATTTTGTGTGATGGCCACCCAGCATCGTAGACCCATTCTGTTGTGGATTTGGTCAGGCTGTCTCAGAGCGACAGCTGTCTGTGGGTCAGCCTTGCCCTTCCAGCATCTGTACTGGCGGAGATAAGAGAGCAATCACTCCTCAGCTCTCCCTGCTTCCAAAGCCGATTTTACAATGTTTTTATAATTTTTCACAGGCTACTGCTGGCCAAGTGGAGACATTCCTTGTCTGTTATTCATGGGCAGAAATGCTTGATTAGGGCTCCTCTTCCTGGAAACATCAGTGAAGTTGATGCCCTGGATCCTCTTCCACAGATAAGATTAAGAGCATGGAAATCAGCACACTTCTGGCAGTGGCTTTTACTGGCTCCAGGTGGTAATTGCAGAGTATTTTGGACTATGAGAAATTTGCTGTCAAGCACCGTTCACTGGTGGGTTCTGGGGGCAGAGAACTCACCTAATTGACACGGATTTTTCTTTTTTTCTCATTGTTTCTTTGGCTGGCAGTGGCTGTGAGGGTTGCTGCTGCAAAAGGAATGAGTCACTCATTTGTTTGAAGCAGTGAAGAAAGGTTCTGCGTGTTCCCATTGATATTAAACACGAAGCTGTGATGGCGGTGGTTTCCTTTTCTCCTGCTTTCAGTGTATTTGGTTTTCATATCAGGGAGGTCAGGAATTCATGTTTGCTGCCTTTGAGGAGGGAGGTTTCGGGTAGTCTTTAGCTCTTTCTGGCTGCCCATCCCAAGCTGCTGCCATTGAAGCACAGTGGAGCCTTTCAACTGGGGATATTTTCAGTTGCTGTTTTTGTGGGGAACCTGCCTGAGTTTCAGCCCCATGGATCTATCTTACTTCACTTGTTTTTATTAAAGTCAGTGACCAGTGCAAACCTGGAATGCAGCCAGGCTTTATTTCATGGCATTACAATTTGAAGGATGTGAGGATCAGCATGTACCATTAGAGTGGCTGGTCTGTCCTGCCTGGCACAGAGCTGGGAGCTTCATCTGCTGGATCTCTTATGGGAGCACAAACCTGTGTTTGATTAAATCCATTCTAGCACCTTTCTATATTATTATTTCCCTTCAGGCAAGTAAAGGATAGAGGTGAGACTCTTCTATGATAGTCTTCTCTCAATAAGCAGGAAGCTTAATTTCCTATTTTTTCTTGTAATAGTCCCACTGACTTTACCCCAGTGAGTTTTTCCTCTTTAGGGTGTCTTGCTTAGGAAAATGCAGAAGTGATTCCCCTGGTGTAGGAGGACTGGTCCATGAGAAAGCTGCTTTTCCTGCCCAGTGGTGATGTTACAGACTGCATCCTCTCTTTCACTCCCCACAGGTAAATTTTCTTCAGAGTAGTCACCTGGAGACACATGTGTCCATATTAAAAATAAGATACAAACCCCGGACAGTGTCTTGTAAATGCTTCTGTTGGCTGCTGGTTCTGCTAAAAGCTGGAACAGCAGATTCCACTCTCCAAGTAAAATTGGTCCCTGGAGGAGCACAGCTCCACCTGACATCAGCAGCACCCTATGGTTCCCCCATTGTTCTTACTTTTGCTGCGTCTGTAATTAAAAAAGCAAAACCATCCCATCCTCACCCCCACAGAGACCATATGTGGAAGTGACTGTGCTTGATGCAAACACAGAAAATGTGTCTGAAAATAGATTGCAAGTGATGTAAAAGCTGTGCTCATCAAAGGAAAATGCCAACCCAGTTTGCCCTCGTGGTTCTGGAAGGGATTTTGTCTTGTGCAGAATGTTTCCCCCTCATCCCCCTCCTCTCCCCTGGAGCTGTAAGTCCCCTTTTGTTAGGCCACTGTTGTGGAGCTAAATCCTGGAAACGTAATTTATTCAAAGTGTTCTGCACACATGTAAATGGGCAAAACTTATTGACAGCTGAGTTAAAGTATCTCTTTCTTCTGCGTAACAAGGCACTTTTGCTGGATCTTTCAGCTGCTGGCTTTGTTCCCCAGGCGGGTGAAAAGAGCTTGTGGGGGGAGAAACAGGCACACAGGGAGAATGCCTCGGGTGTGTGTTGTGTGTCTGCACAGCCAGAGATTTCTGTGGGGACAGCGTGGCAGCAGCTCTCCCTGTGGAAGGTGCAGGATGGCACAAAAATCTCAGCATATTCTTGATATAAGAAGACACTCTCTGTGTCCCTGGTCCTTTGAAAGGCTCCAAGTGGCTGTATGTCCACCTTAAACTCTGGGAAATGACAGTTCCCAAAAGGATCTTGGTATTTGTCTATTAAATTCCAAGCACACAGCAAATTTAGCTGAACTTTCTGCTGCTTAAGCACTACTTTTTCCTCCTCCATACAAGGCCTTGAATTAGCTAATTAAAATCTAGGGGAGAGAGGGAACAGCCTGCAATGGAGTGAACTCACAAGATTTCTGAGGTCATTGCTGGTACAGAGTTCCCTCACTCTGTCCCATGAAAAGATTTTTAAGTATTCATTGGAAATCTCCCATGGATTTAACTTCTTCCTTTGTTTTCCTTTGCAGTAAAAGCTTGATTGAAAGTGGCTGTGGCAGCAGTAATGCCTGGCTGAGTTTGGAGAAAACAAGCTCTAGGCCCATTTAGACATTTCATTTGAAAGCAGCTTCCATTATCTCCTGTTAGGAGCTGTGGTTAGTAAGAACAGGCTGAATGCATATATGTGTTCATCCATTATGACTTCTTTATAAATTATTTTTGATCACTGTTTTTTTAGGAAGAGGTGAGATTATTTCTTTTAATGTAGGTAATTAATGTCTGATAAACCTGACTCCAGTTCTCTTGGGATAATCTTAGATGGAGGATCCTGACAGTATTAAGTGAGTTGATCTCAGAGTAAAAATATAATTTATTCTATTCTGTCAACACATATCCCATGAAAGAAAGCTAACAAAAATTTGGGATTTTCTTCCCCCCACACTTAAGACTTCTTTTTTGGAAGACACAGTTCTTAAAACTTAATTTATATGCTGAAATTTAAGGTGTACATTACTGTGGCCTGATCAAAGCTAGGTTATGTTTTATCAAATGTTTTCTGAGCCTCAGTTAACACAGGTGAGGCTCTGAGGAGAAGAGTGATTCTGCCTGAGTCCCAGCAGTGCAGCCCTTCTCACTTCAGTGGGAGTGGAGGAAGTTTTGAGTTTGTCTTAGCAAAAGTGGAGTAGATCAGTGCACGAAAAGGAGAACTTATTTATGTAAGGATGTGGCTGGAAATGTTTTATCTTAATCCCAGAGCAGGTAGGGCACATGGAGGCAGTACTGGCTTCTGCAGCACATCTTGAGCAGGGAATTGCATGGGGGAAATTCTGTTGTAGCAACTCATGCCTGAAGCATGCTCTTTGTGTTGGGACAAAGAACTATTTGTCAGCAGAGGCTGTTTCATATAAAAATGGTATTTTCCATTGAATTTTGTTTTGGAGGCCCTTCTCTCCCAGCATCCTTTCCTGCTGCTGGCTGTCTGCTGCCATCTCACTCTTCTTTGCCTGCACTGGGCCCATCAGACTCATTGCACGGCTGAAAAGTAATGCAACAAAGCATTTTAGGGTGATTTGATGACCTGAATCTTCCTTCTCCCCACATCAGAATGACTGCACAACGAGGAGAGGAAGGAGTCAGTTTGATTTTTGCTTTAGTGGTGCTTTGAATTAGATCTCCTCCAAGTTCATAGGGGCATACAAATGGTTTTGTGGTGCTGTTGGGGGTTTCTTGGTTTCATTTTTGCAATCTGAGCTTGAGTGTGGAAGAGCCCAGGCCTCTGAGTTCTTCATGGAAGTGAGAGGTCTCACACTGTGGTGCCTTGTGCTTTCTATTTCTGTTGGGCTTATGATAGGGAAATGCCACTTGCTCTTCAGATTGATAGGAGTAAACAGCTCCTAAAAATACTCTTTTTTGTGAGGGTTTTCCCTGTCTGCTGGAGAGATGCTGGGAAGGCTCTCTGCTGGAGCAAAATCTGTGCTAGAAGTGAACTGAAGTGTGTGGGGAAATGCAATCAGTCTGCACTCCCAGATTCTGTCTGAGGCAGTGGAAAGAGTAGGATGAAACCCATGGCAATTTCAGGCGACCACTGTAGGTTCTCCTCTTTGGTTATCCTTGTTTTGACCAGATAAGGTGGAGTTGGGATCATCTTTGTCATCATTCACCAGCTACACAAGTATCTTCAAATTGGAGGTTAAGACTGTGTAAGGATTTCAGTGTGCTGGGCAAAGCAGGGAGCATTAAAAAGGGACTGCAAGCAGGCAGGACCTCCAAAAATCTGGGATGGATTTGAGTCCTACCCCATGATGAGCAAGAATATGGGTGAGTATATTTTGGACTCTTTCAATACTGAAACTCCTGGGCTGACCAGGCAACATGCTCTGAGGATTGATTTTAAATTAGCCCAAACCGAATTACTTAGTGAAGCCTCATTCTTGAGAGGGTGTTGATGCTGTCAAGGCTTGGACAGGGCCTCCCTGTGGCTGCTCTGGCTTCTGTCAGCTTTATGACTGTAGCCATGAAATTAGCCATTTAACCATGTAATGACTTTTAATTTCATTTAATCTTCCAAAAAGCGCTATTTGTGCGAAAACACTAAGAGTGCTGTGGTTTCTACTGTAGCCTTTCCCTGGCTCATTTCCTGCCCTGCTGTTGTCCTCTCCAGCCCCTGTCTCCTGGCTCTGGAGGTCACACCTGCAGCAGCACCTCAGCCTGTGGCTGTGACCGTCCAGCTCCTGGTTCTCCAGCCGGCATTCCCAGTGCGGCCATCGGGGCTTTATCTCTGGACTCGGTGTCTGATGAGGCCGTCATGGGGCAGGAGCACTTACTGGAAAATGATTTATACTAATTAGGCAGCCTGAAGGTTTCTTGTGGAACAGTAGGAGGGAAGACACAGAGGTCAGTTGTCTTTATTCTCCAAAAAGCCATCGTCACCTGATAAAGATTCAACTGCCTTAGATTTTTGAAGAGGATGTTTCATGCTGCTTCGGCCAAAGCGGGGAGTGAAGACTTCAGTCTAGTGACCTTTGTTCTCTAAAAGAGCGTGTCAAGTTTTGGCTGTGCTGCTGGCCTTGACTTTTAATTGTTGGAGAGGATGTGAGATCAGCCCCAAGCCTTTGTGCTGCAGCTTACCCGGTGAGAGAGGGGAAGTGCTGTGCTTCTCTGCACACCGCTGCCACAGTTTAATGTGAAAAAAACATAGGCAGCCTCCCCTTCCCCCCAAATAATGAGCTACCTCTTATCAGCAAAAATTAAAGCAAGAGAAGAACAAGAAGAATGTAAGGGATGGGAAACCTGATTATATCAATAGTTGTGTTTTCATGCAGATTGTTACACCGTGATGAACGAGGGGATTGCCCTGACTTTACCTTGTCTTTAGCACAAACTTCTTCCCCAGATGAAGGGCCAAATCCCCATTCCCTTGTACAATGATGGCATGTGCTTGTGAGGTATCTGAATTTGGCCTGACAAGGTGGCCTAATCCCCCCTCATGCTTCAGAGCCACTTCTCACCCCGCTGTGATCCAGCTGAAGCTGATGGACCAGGTGCTGGAGAGGGACAGCGGAGTGGGAAGGGTTTTTGGAAGGCCAGCACAATTTGGGGGAGAGGACCTTGTATCAGTTTTGATCTCTGAGACTCCTTCCTCTGCCTTGCTGTCTGTCCATTGTTACTCAGCTGGAGTAAAGACACCTGTGGTGGTTTGCAGTCACTTTTAGAAGCATGTATGAAAATGAGGTGCCCTGTGGACCACATGGGGCCACCCACTGTTGTTCCATGCCTCTTCAGTGTGCCATCCTCTGGTTGCCTGGTATCCTGTCCTTGTCCCTTGGGCTGATGTTTGCAAGGAGGTCCTTGAAAGGTGCTCAGCTGTCTTTTCTAGACAGCATGAATGATTTACACCCTTTTTATTCCTCTTTGGCCCTTTTACTTGACAGAAAAGAATGAGAACATGACTAAAAAATTCTGTGCTTCCCTGCAAAGAATAGCCAGGCCTAGTAGGTGCTTTCTCCTTTATCCCCAGCATGGCAGCCCTGTCACTTGTGATGGTGGGCAGTCATTTCTGGCTGACCTCACCAAGGATAGTCCCTGAAGTGCTGACTGGTTACTATCTTGGTTTCAGGGTTGCTGAGATGTGTCTGGCGGGGAACAGCACTTGGGAACTATTTTTTTCTGGACAAATGTCTTCTTACAACCTTGCTGCTCACGTGGGTTATGTGATTTCCAAGCTGGCTGCGAGCCTGGAAGTGAACTCATGGGCCTCAAGGAGCAATAAGTGCTGTGGTGTTTTAACCAGCCCAGGCAAACTCAGCGTGCACGTGTGTGTGTGTTTGTGTTTATGTGCATGTGTGAAAGCACTTTCCAACAGACCATCTATCTGTAATGATAACCTAGCTCCACTCAGTTGTGGTATCAGCAGCAGTTTTATGGTCCCATCAAAAAACCCAAGCCAAACAAGGAAATATGCTCCTGAAAACATCCGGTTTTAAATGACGTATGTCACCTGTGGGTCTGTGTGAGTAGAACAAGTCTCTCTCAAATGCAGCTTCTTTTTGTGACAAAAGGTTTGCTGGAAGAGCTGAGGTCTGAGCTGGTACCTTTACATCAGTGAGGTGTGTCCAGGTAATCAATCCACCTCTGAAATCAGCTCTCATTGCTCTTCCAGGCACTGCCCTCTTTGCAAGGGTTGTGGCAAGGAGATTTGAAGGCAGCTAGTAAGCCTGTGATGGATTTGGAAGCCTCTGTTGTGTGGGTTGGAAACAGAGTCTGTTCTTTTATACTTGTGTTGTGCTCTCCTGTAACTGGCTCTGCAGATGCTGGGCTGGCTCCTTTGAGAACCCGAGGAACTTGCAAAGGTGTTGAATGGTTCTAGTAGGAGCTGAAAGGAGTTGTGAGTGCTTCACAAGCCCATGAGGAGTGAAAAGTCTGTCTTGAGGTACCAAAGCAGTTTTGTAGTTGGCTCAAGCCCAGTAACAAGAGGAAAGAAAAGCAAAGTAATGCCTTTTCCGAATGTCTCTCAGAGCTTCAAATCCTAGGATTGATGATGTCTTTGATTTGGGACCAAATTAGTTGACAGTGTGTGCCCCTGTTCTCTACTGCTGCCTGTCAAATGGAGTCTTTGATGAGGGTGTGCTGGGCTGTGGGCTGAGACCTGGTAGAGGAATCATCTGCCCTGTCCTCAGTGCCTGCATTATGATCAGATGAACACAGTCTCTCTGTACTTGTGCTACAGGGAGCTGAAGATAACTGGCTTGAACATGGACAGCTGCACTGGGGAAATCTGGGCTATTATTTGCTTTTCTGAGCACAGATAAATAGTACATGGGGACCTTTTCCAAGACTCTGTTACCCTGCAGGACTGTAGGCATTCCATAAGTTTAGGGTCCTCTGTACCAGCTCAATATAGATGACCTGGTCTGTTTTCTGCTGCTCTGGATGTCTTATGTTTGGAGTGACTCGAGGTCCTAGAGCCAGGAGAGCTGTTCTCCATTCCTGCCTCTATCCATGGCTCTGCCACTGATTTATCCTGGCATGGTGGCAATTCCCTCTAATCATTGTGGGCTTTGGAATATTCCCTTCTTTTATGACCTTGTGAAAAATCAAAGAAATGGGAGTAGATGAAAATCCTCCATTTCATATTCTTAAGTATTTTATATTTTCAGTGCTGAAGCAAGACAGAAAAGCTTTGTAATCTTGCTAGGTTACAACAACACCAAAGCCTGGAAGACGAGGCAATATTGGGAAAAATAATTTGGTTACCACTGAACTGGTGAATTTCAGACTGATGGAAAGTGATAGCCCTTCAGCTGTGGCTTCAGTGCTCTGCAAGCATAGCCATGACACTGGCTGCCATAAGCATGCCTTGAGGTATGGCAGGGCACTGCCACTGCCCATTCCTGGGCATCTCTTGCAGAGCTCCCAGAAGCAGAGGCCATTTCTGAAACAACACCTCTTTGAGCCTCTGATCTCTACCTACCTCCTCAATCTGAGACAATCGAAAAATACAGTGAAAAGGCTGGAAAAGGCTGTTAAAGAGACCTCCAGAATTTCCATTTACCAGGACCAGCCTGCCCTGACAAGCCCTTGAGCTGTCGTAGTTTTCTCTCAGCTTCCTGACAGAGGGTGCGCAGCATTTCCCAAAGAGACTTCTGCCAGTGCCAGGAAAGGAGACAGTGTTGCTTTGCTCAGAGTTGTCCTTGTGCTTTTTCCTCCCTCGTGTTACTGAGATAAGGAGTCTGTGAAAGACTGTGCAAAGCACCATGTCGGTTTAATCAGTGTATGAGGGAGAAACTCGATATGCCCTGTTAGTGTAGTCACAGTCCAAGCATGAAATTAAGTGAAGGTGGGGGTGGATGTGATGGAGAGAAATGCTGTCCATCTCCCGGGCATGAAGCTGAGAGTGCACAGGAAGGGAGAACTGAGGGAATGCCCTTGCAGAAAGCCTCCTGGAGCCTGGCAGACCGGGCCTGTGGTGTCTTATAATTATTGCACATAATAACCCAAAGTGGGTCACGCAGCAGTTTTGTGTGACGGTATTAAATGGCACTTTGGGAGAGTGTGCGTGCTGATTACAGCTGGTGAGGAATGCCATCGCTTTAAGAGGGGTGAAAAAGAAGTGGGAATGAAAAGATTTTCTTTGTGCCTTGAGGGGTGTGAGGATAGTGTTTTCCCCATCACCTCAGGGATCAGTGGAGAATTACACTTGCTCAACCCAGACATCAGAGCCTGAGGCTGCATGTTGACATAGGATTTAATGCAACCTGTCTGCTTGAACTCTGCTTGGCTGTGTCCTGGTGGGTGCTTCCCTAGCCTGAATTACTCTGGAGCAGTGCTGTGCACTACCAAATGTTATCTGTCCTTTGGCCTGGAGCTGGCAGTGTTTAAAACTGGTACTTTCAGCCTCCACAAGCTGGTACTGATACAGAGAGAAGTCGTCCCACCTGCTGCTGCCTTGCCCTGCCCTGCCCTATCCCAGAATGTGATTCAGGACCTCCATTGCAATAAGAAAAGGCTTTCTCGGGACACTAATTTTGCCAGCAAATCTGACTTTTTTGCATTTTATGCAGGGATTTCAATGTGCTCTCTAAGCTTAGAAATTGCAAATATTTTAAATTTAATTGCTCCCAATGTACAACTCTTACTAGATGTTGTAGATGTGACAGTTGTTTCTGACATGACAATTATATGGGGAATCTGGAAACAAGACAGTCAAGATGGCATTCCATGCTGCCCCAATATCTTTCCTTTCCATCTTTTTCGGAATGAACAGATTAAGCAGAATACTTTTATTTGCATCTTCTTTTTGTCTGAAAATGAAGGATGATTTTAGTAGCCTCAGGTTACCCTCTGACCTCTGAGTGCTGCCTTATTCAGGCAACAGTCCTGCTGAGATTAGTGGGTGTTACACCTTGTAGTGGAGAAGTCATAAAATGCTTTACAGAAGTGGTTGGCACCCTTCTACCTGCTTTACAAATCCAAGGCACAGAGGGAAGAGCTTCCACCAAACCAAGCAGCAAAGGAAAGAGAATATGACCTAGCTGATAGTGACGGCATTGTAGCTCAGTGTTACATCACCCCAGCTGTGTCAATTTGCAGATACGGAGTCAATTCCCCAAAACAGGGCCATGGCTAGGTAAAATTTCACAGATGAGTGAAGACAAGGATGCTCTGGTGAAAGAGACTTCTTCTGAGTGCTGGAGAACTTGATGTTCTCACTGCTGCTGCTCACTTGACATTCTCACTGCTGTTTCATTGGGGAAATCACGCCATGTCTTTTTTTGTTTCTCATTCTTTCTTATTCTTGTTATTTCTCTCAGAGCTCCAGTCCATCCCTGGCTGGACCCTTAGTCCTGCTGTGGGAAGGAGCTCTCTGTGAGCTGTATGAAATTGTGAGGCGACCGCACTTGTTCTGACCTCACTGGTCCCAGCCTGGTGTCCCGAATTCCCCAGTGCCTCCCTGGCAGCCCTTTGCAGGCAGTGCAGGGGTGAGCTCCGGGGCTGTGCAGAGTGTGGTGTCCCTGCCAGGCTCTCGGGAGTCCTGCCAGCCTCCCGCTCCCTGGGGCTGACAAAGGCTGGGGCTGCTGCGTGGATCCCAAGGGGAAAAGGAGAGCAAGCACTTTGTATCACTTGACAGGAAGGCCTCTGCTTGACAAAAGAGCACTGCTGACAGGCTCCAAAAAGCAGCCCGGGGCTTATATTTCCTGAGCCAGCAAGACATCCCCAGCCCTAGTGCAGAGGGGTTAAAGAGATGGGAAAGAGAGTGGGTCTGTGGGTATTAGCTGACCATGGCAAGTTTGTTACTGAGCTGTGCATGGCTCTTGCTTCCCAAAAGATGAACTTGCCACCCATCCCTTCCAGCCTCTGGTTTCTGTGCAGCTGCTGGGGCACCGGGGATGCCGGCAGTTTGGGAAGCACTTGCCAGATTTTTCACTTCCCCCTCTGCTCCCCCCTCCCAGGCTCGCACAGCGGTGAAGTAATCTGGGACATTCAGACAGCGGGAAGGGGAAGCCGCTGCAAAATAAAATAACAGCATCAGGAAGCAGCACCGTGCTTTTTCCCACTCCCAGCTGGGAAATGACAACACTTCATTCAGCTGCTCAAAGCCCGGCGCCAGTGCAGCCCTTGGCTAATAACTTCCCCGGCTGGCCAGCTCAGCCCTGCCTGCCCAGTGGGCTCAGGGGCACTGGGAAGATGAGGCAGGCGAGGTGCCAGCAGACAGTCACTTTAACAGCAGGCTCTGCACAGTAACACCTGGCAAAACAGTTGCTGGGGTTTAGAGCTTCTGTGAAGACCCCTGAGGGTGCTTCTTTTACATTTTAATTCCTGCTAGTTACATTTTGCAAGATACCCAGACCTTCCCTCCTTCCTTTTCTGGTGGCTGTTACTTTAACAGATGTATTGCAATGCAAAGTTTCACATCCCAAATCCAGTGTGCCAAAGAGAGACTGCCGGAGGCAAGCTGACTCTTTGTACAGGTGTGTGTGAGTTTGGAGAGGAGCTTCTCTCTCTTCTTCCCCTTCTTCTAACAAACCAAGCCCTGGGTGGAAGGCACTGCCTCTATACCCAGGTGTCTGAGTGCAGGAGGTTGGTCCCTGTGCTCATTCCCTTTCTAACACATTAGGTGAGGGAAAAAAGTCAACCTGGCACATCACATCCAATGATGGCACCAGCCAAGCACCTTAACATGGACAGCGAGATCCACAGACTTTAAATCCTCAAAAGCAGATTATATTCTTTGTTTATGTATGACTGGAATGTAAAAATAAGTAAGGCAAAGCCTCCCTTTTAGGGTTGGAGTCCTAAGCTACAGATCTGCTGTGGATTGAATTCCTTCAGCTGAATCAGAAAGGATACAAAAAAGCCAGCACCTGGTGATAGGCCTGAGGGTCATGGTGGTTTTCTGTCCACAGTTTCAGCTCTGCTGGGCCTGATGGTGGGTTTTTAGCCTAGGATGTGATTTGTCTTGTAGGGATCATAGACCTGATATTTCATTGACTTCAGCTGCACAGCTCCTAGGGTTAGAATACAAATGCTGTTCTTTTTCATTCAGCTGTCTTCCACCTGAATGAAAAAGCCAAGTATTTTCAGTATGCACCAACAGCATCAGGAAGGAGCAAAGTTGGTGCAGCCTGGCAAGTTGTCCCTTCAGCTTCCAGGCCCTCTGGGTGCTGTGACTTGATGGCATTACCTGAATCATGATGTCACCTCATTCCTGGCATTGATGGGCATGTGGAAAGGAGCACACTTTCCATGGTGTGAAATGTGAAATACCAAGATTTCACCTACACCTTTCAGCCTACAGATTGCTGTAAGGCTGCACCCACTGTAGTTGAGTTTCTTCCCATCCAGCATCTTTGGGGTTTGTCACTTCAGCCCTTCTCAGGTGGTTACAGCCTGAGCTGTTCACCATCTGCATGTTGCTGCCCTGTGCTCACACAAGGATGACATAAATGTCTGTCCATGTTCCTGTGGGGTTTTTTGAGTTGCTTCTGAGTGTTAAAGTAATTTTGTGTTTTGCACCTGGTTTTTATCACCCAGGGTCCATCACTGTCAATCCTCTTGCAATTGTTTAGGTTAATCCTCTTGACGGCTATTTCTTTTCCTCTACCCAGCACTGGTCTCCCCAAGCTTCTCATCCTGCAGTACAGGTAAATCCTGAGTGCCCTGGACCTGCATCCCAAATCAACATGAAATGCCTGTTGTTTTTCTTGGCCAGGTGCACTAAGAATGCAAAGGTATTAAATGATGTCACTAGCTACTGATGATTCTCTTTTGGTCCTGATTTGCCACAGAAAGCAGGACTGCAGCTGTGAGTTGTAAAGAGGGGGCTCCTGGCATGTATGTCTGGACTCTTGGTGCCCCAAACCCATGCTTCCCTCTATAGTGAGTCTGATTTTAAAGTGTCTGCTCACCTACAATTGTGCAAACCTGTGCAAAGCTTGGTGTGACCTGCCCATGGGGTGATTCCAGTCCCTAGAATTGATCTCCTGTGGAACTGTGGCCAATTAATTTCATAGGTCTATTCATCCTCCTGTTTTGTTTCTGGTCTGTCCATTTGGATGTTCTCTCTTTTTGTATGTTTGCACTGTACCTCATTCAGTCTAGGGCTCTGGTCCTGGCTGGGACTTTGGGGGAACTGCCACAGTAGTCATGTAAAATCTTACTGTATTCAGGGCTTACATCACTGCAAATGACTACCTGGGCATCAAAGAATGGCAAATATACACTCTTCTATTTTCTGTATATGTAGTTACATTACCTCTGATATAGAGAGTAAAAAAAATATAGAGGAAAATAACTATTATATGTAAAGGAAAATAACTATTTTCCTTCAGAAATCTCAATCCTGTCCCACTGAAATTAAGGTACCTCCCAGAGTTGTGTGGGCTTTGATGAACCTGAGACATAGAAAATCCTATTGAAAATCATACTAGCATTATAGAATGCCTTGGATTGGAAGGGATCTTAGAGATTATTTCATTCCAACCCCCCTGCCTGGGCAGGGTGCCATCAATGAGATGAGGTTGCTCAAAGCCCTGTCCAACTTGGCTTTGAATACTTCCAGAGATGGAGCATCCACAGCTTGCCTGGGCAACCTCGCCAGTCTCTCACCACCCTTATAGTAAAGAATTCTTTACTAACATTTAATCTAAATTGCCATTCTCCCTTGTCCTGTCTGCCTGTCTAAGATTGTTTTTTTAAGTGTTTTTCATAAATCCCCTTTAGATACTGGAAGGCTGCTAGAAGGCCTCCATGGAACCTTCACTTTTCCAGGCTGAACACCCCCAGCTCTCTCAGCCTGTCCCCACAGCAGAGGGGCTCCAACCCTCTGATCATTTTTGTGGTCTCCTCTGCACTCACTCCAACAGGTGCATTGTTTTCTAAAGGAAAATGAGATTTTCCTTGTAAGACAATTTCCGCACTTCAGGTGTTGCTGCTGCTCCACTTCAGTCGGGATTTAAAAATCCCTGAAATGGTATGTGAAACAAAACACCCATCTTGTGCCAAACCCTGGGTGGAGGAGGCTTTCAGTGCCCTGTGCAGCAGGCAGCTGTGAGCTCCTGATGGAGCAGGCTGGAGGAGGGACACAGCTCAGGGAGCCAAGTGGATTCAGTTCTGTGTTCACCTCAGTACAGGCTCCACCTTCAGCCCGGGTCAACGAGCCATGTCTGCAGATAAAGAGCTATTCTGGTAAAGTGTGCTGAGAGGGGATGTGTAAATGAAATAAACCCTTAAATTTATGCAACATATCCGACTGAGCCTCTGCTCCCCTGCAGCTGGAGCTTCTGATGGGTTTTGGGGAATGATCCTCTTTAAGTGAAGCAGTAGGACAAAGCCACAAGTAACTAAATGGGCTGGTCTGATATGGAGGAGGCAGGAGCTCTGCTGTGTGGGCACCTGGGCAGGGGACAGGGACACTGCCTGCCCCCGATGGCTCCAGATCATTAATCTGAAACTGCTGTGTGCCAGTTTGGGGACAGGTTTTAAATAGCAAGTCAAGAGGGAAGCCACGTTTGTCTGGGGCTGAGGAGGGAGCCAAGCTGAGATAGTGCTGCTTGCTGGAGTGTCTGGACAGCATGGACAGAGAAGGCGCCCTCTTCCCAGCATCCAGCCCCAAACGGGTTTTGGCTTCAAAGGTGACTTTTTTCAGATAAATGTCTACTGGTGTGGAGGTTGGGAGAGGAAGAACTGGCAGCTGAGGCAGAGAAGGGCCTGTCCTTTGTTCTGTCTGCTGGGGGAGTGATCTGGACTGCTGCAGTGTGTGCCGTGAGGGGCTGGCTTGGTGCTGAAGTGGGCAGGGTGTGACATGGCAGATGGAACACACAAGGTGGGAAGGGCTGGTGTGCCCTAGGTATGTGGGGATGGCCAGTGCTGGTGGGTGAGGGTGGGGGCTTGTGGCAGGGCACGACAGAAGGGAGAGAGGGAAAGTCCTCATGACTGGGAGCCAGCTCTGGAGCTCTGAGCGATGAGGACACCTCAGGTTTCAGAGGAAAAAAAGGATGGAAGTGTGATCAAATAGAAGCAAGATTCCTGAACCACTACAGCTGGAGCCTTTCTTTATGGTGCTTCTGGCCACAGTCAGCTCTTCTCCCATCATGTGTCTTACACTTTTATTTAACAGGTGTTTATTTTGGGATTTGTGCCAGCCTAACTTGCACTAGTGGATTAGGCCTGAGAGGCAAAGCAGCTCCAAGAGGGCCAAAAGAGTGGGATCAGTTCTTGCTCCTGAAAAAAAATGTGGAGTGGCTCTCTAAAATGGTCTCTTTCCAAGGTGAGAGGAGACTGTGGTGAACTCAGCGTCTCAGCCTCCTGCAGTCCTCAAAACTGCTTTTACTAAACCTGTGTAGTGGCCATTTTCAGCATGTGAGTGTTCTCTTCCTTCTCCCAGGGTTTAACTGTGACCTTCAGCAAGGGTAGGGTGGGAGCTGGAGCCTGGTGTCTGTCTCGGTCTCAGGGTGCAGTGGTGGAGTCCCCATCCCTGGAGGTGTTTGGAGAGGCTGGATGTGGCACTTGGTGCCATGCTGATGTTGGGTGTCGGGTTGGACTGGGTGATCTCAGAGGTCCTTTCTGACCTCACTGATTCTGTGGCTCTGTGGTGGGTGTGCCTGCATGCTCTGCTGCTGGCTGCATCCTCCCAGGTGTGAACTGTGTCATTTGGAGTTTATATCCACTTCCATGGGCCTGTTTGGACCAAGCAGATCAGAGGAAAACCTTCGGCCAAGAGTGCTCTCCTCGTTTATTAGAGCCTTGACAAGTTAAATAGAGGTAGAGAATAAATATAAATGGGACTTATGTTGGAAACTCAGCCTTAGAGACATTAAAGAAAAGGAAGTTAAGTCAACAGGGAAGTCACCTGACTAATAGGAGAAAAATCTAAGTATGAGGGGGGTGCTGACGGTGTCCCACTTCCCTTGTGGAGCAGAGGAGCTGGCGTAGAATACCTGAAAGGTGCCTGGCAGATGTGGCATTGTCCTGTTCATGGGGGAGCTGCAGCCACAGATAGGCATCATAATTTTAAACTCTCTTATAATCTTTCTGAACAACAAAGCAGTAAAAGCTGTCTACTTTTGCAACTTATGTGCAATGCAATTAGTGGATCCCTTCCATGTGCTGACAGATTTCATCTGCCTCTGTCTATCTTTAGTTATTACTTGCCTAGGATTTAAACATGAGTTTCTCATTCTTTATCTTTATTTATAATCAATACTTGTCTGATGGTATGAATAGCTGTCAAATTAAGCTAAGTATTACCAAATCATGGCAGATTTGTATATTATTTGCATGGCAACAGCTTTGTGCTGCCTGTTTAAATTAGAGTGACTGAGCAGTCATATTATGGACAAGATCAGGATGAGTCCAACTTTGTGTCAGTGTAACAGCAAAACTTGGATTACAGGCTATTTCTTGCTATTGCCTAAGAAGATGTTTTCTTTTTTTTTTTTTTTTTCTCCTGGTAATTGATGGTCTTTTCTGTTTCTTTTCCTAAAGCATTTACTGAAAATGTGAATGCCATTTTAAGAGTGTTTCTTTAGCAAGGAAGTGTGTGATAAATAGAAGGCAAAGTTCTTCATTCCAAGAAAGCACTGCAAATCCACACCACATCTGCTGACTTCAGCGGTCTGACCAGGTTTGCACAACACACACATTGCAGCTGGGCTCACACTGTGCATGCTTAGAGAAAGTTAAGTTACCACGAGAGATGATGGAAATATTTTTTGGGAAGTGAAGCTTTCCTGAAATTGATTTGGTACTTATATTGAGACCAACATATTTACATAAGAAGAAAACATAAATAGGAATATCTCCAAAAAAGCCAAGAGATAGGAAGAGCAGGACAGTGAGGTGCTCTTCATCTTGAGTTCAGGTTGCTGGCTCAGGATATGGATCTCCATGATCAAATCTCTGATCTGGAATGAAATAAGTTTTCCCTTTTAAAAGAGGGAGAGTGAGAGACACTTGACCTTGCATCTTGGATGGGTGGTAAACTGTAACCTTCTTCCAGAGAAAAAGCTGAAATAAGAGTAAAATGAGAGAAACAAGAGACAAAGGGGGCTACATATTTGTCCCTAGCTGGGGCAGTGTGCGTTTGTGCATTGCTTGTGGAGACACACAGCCTTCCCTTTGCTGTCCCTGTCCAAATATTTTTCTCTCTCCAGCATGGAAAACATGAAGTTCCCAAATATGATACCTTCCTGTTGGCAACAAACACTTAAACAGTGTCATGTTTCTGGGGGACTCAGTCCTGCATTCAGGGGCAAGGATGGCTTGTGTCAGTCCTGGAGCCCACAGGACTTGGTATGTTGCTCTTCCACTGTGTTGATCAGGTTGTTCATATGTTTGCTTGGCAAACAATGAATGGCTATTTTTTTTTTAAGCTGTTAAAAAAAGAGATGGCAAGAGAGTGATAATTTTTCCTCAACTCTGTTGTTTTTTCTGTGGAGATTTTTCACTTGGCGAGGCAGGGGCTGTCTCTGGAGCACAGGGAGCTGCTGATTCTGCTGACATCCTTGAGAAAAAGTGTTATAAACAGGAAGGAAAGAGGGAAGAGCCCAGGTCTTGTTGACAGGGAGCATGTGGCTATTTTTGTGGGTGGGAAACCTTACCAGACCCAAGTTTGGAATCCGGGTGTGCTTCTGAGAGGTAGCCAACCTCTCCAGCACTGCTGCTGTTGAAATCCCCATTCTGACATCCTAACCCTGCTGGAGTGCGACCATTTAATTTCTTGGCTTTTTAAACTCTCCCAGTCAGTCCATTCAGTCCCTCCTGGGACAGGCTGTCCTGCTGGGGTGTTGCACTGCAATTAGATGTTAAGTGTCAGGAGCAGATAATGGCCAAGCACATATCAGAGAGGATGGCACTTAGCTAATCACTGGCTCTATTTCTCTTACAGGCTATTTTAGGGAAAAACAACAACAATGCAAGAAAGCTGCCACTGTAGTGTCTGTGGTTGAGGTTGGCTGCTATTGCTTTGGGGTTGTGTTGGCATTTCCACTCTGGCTTCACATGGTGCTTTCCCAATGGCCTTGTTTTCACAGCTGCCCCATGACCGGGCAGGAGCCCAGTGGCAAATGAATTCAGCCACAGCTCTGGCCAGACCTCGTTGTCAGCACTTCTGTCTTCTGCTGGATCACTTCTGTGTTGCTTTGTTGTTTTTTTTTTTTTTTTTCCCTTTGGAAAAGCAAGAACCTAGGTGTGGAGGCATTTGGGAAAGGGAGATGAGCTTTCAGGATAATTAGCATCATCCATGAAACTTCCACATTTTATATGCTTGTTACATCAGAAGCCTTTAGGGTTGAAGCTGCATCTTTAGGCATTTTAGTATGTTTAACACTTGATTCTCTGAATCTCCAGCATCTGCCTGGTTTAGGTGTCTTACATCAACTTTCTGGGATCTCTTTCAGCAGCAGAGAAGAATAAAGTATGTTGAACAAAATGTAGGATGTCTGACCTTACATACACAGATTATTTTTCAAACATTCTTTGCCAGAAACTAATTACCTTATACTAATTAGCCCTTTCTAAGTGGTGAATTGCAGGGCAGGCAGCTGTGGCTGTTGTCAGTCAGGCTCCAAGGTCTAGCTCCTGGTGAAATGAGAGCCTAGTTGAATCTCTCCTGTGTTGTTACTCCAAGGACTTGCCCTGGGTACCCTGTCTGGTTGAAACAGTGGAGAAAAACCAGGGGAAGCTGTATATGTGTGACAGTTTTGGGAAAACAGCTTTAGAGAAATGGAAATTCTGTCTTGCTGCTTGTTGCTGTCCCATGGAAAAAAGAAATCTTGCCATGTAACCCCTGAATTGCAGGAATTCCTGGAGCCCCAGCAAACCCTGTCTAATCTCTCCCAGTCCCTCACGTATCGCCTCTGAATGTTTTCAATGAGTTCCCAGACCTCGTGCTGTCTTGCTTCTGATAACTAGCCATTGCTGGGATGCCAGAACCACTGCACTGCATAGTTCAGCTATCAGAAAAAATATAGTGAGATAAAGGGGATGGTTAATACTAGAGTGTCTGTGGTAGTGCAGATGTCAGAGATACTCAATTGGCTTTCCTGGAGAAGTTCTTTAAATGGGTCAAGTTACTTTGGGAAAATAGTATCTAGCCCTTTTGACAGTGTGAACATCCATAAGAGCATCATGCAAACATTTCTTCCTGTTGAAGAGTTAGGCAGCAATGAAATAAGCACTTAATGCTTCAGAGTCTTGGCAAGGTAATGCCACCTCCCCTGGGACTTTCCAGAGATGGCTCTTAGGTGCTGAGCACATTTGGGAAGACCACAGTTGCAGTGAAGATGAAAAGCTGGCCTGAATGATGGGCAGTGAGTTCTTTTGAGAATTAAGCCCATAAAATAATGCAACCAGATAGAGGAGCTGAAGGATTTATTGAAATGACTGAGCAATTGTAGGCTCACAGATGCCAAAGAGGAAGAATAGGGCTATTGGCTTTTCCTGCCAGGTCAGGACTGCTGCCTGTAGTGTCTAGTCTAGCAGCCTGTTCAGTTGTTTTGAGTGATCATTTCCATTGCTTCCCTTCTGAGACCCTTGCATTTCCTGATAGGAAAGCTTTGTAACAATGAGTCCTAACTGCCAGGCTAAATTTTTCTTCTGTCTAATTGCTGGTTAATATTCTTACTCATTCAATAGGAAATGCATACATACCAAGAGAGAGAGAGAAGAGATCCCATGGGGTTCCTTAGAAAACGTACCATTGTCCATGGTGTTTTCTTCAGTGCATCCATCACTGGAGAGTCCCTCTTGGCATTTCTGTGTTGTGTCTGTGTGACAGTTTGGTGGCTGAGATGTTTTATACAGCTTGGTGTGAAGAATGATGTTTTGGGTTGAGGTTTGTGGCCTGTGAGGTTAAATAATGCAGGAGTGGTGGTCTTGGTGTTTAAACTGATTTCTGGGAACCAGTTTCTTGCTGACTTTGCTACTGACATGGGCAAATATCCTTAAGCTATGGTGGACTCATGAGTGAAATAAAGGTTTTGTTCCTCCTGATGCCCATCAGAGGGACAGTCAGTCTCTTGGCAGTCTAAATATCAATGTGTAAGGCACTCCTGTATGTGTCTGAGCTTTTGGCAATTGGAAAGTGCAGGGCAGAGTGTGTCCACTTCATTTCTAGTAAAAGGCATTTGAGCTGAGGCATCTGCATTTGAGATGTTTGCAGAGCAGTGTTCACCACTGAGCAGTGGTGGATTGATCTTAGCTGGGAGTTTGTAGCTGCTCTGGGCAAGACCCAGGGAATGACTGGAGCAGCTTGTGCTGAAGAAGCTCTGCAGAAGTGCAAAAGACAATGATTATACTAGGCTAAGGTTTTATCCATGGGTCTCTGGGTCAGTGTGGGTCTTGTATGCCTTTGTGCTGATAGGGAAAGAAGAGATTGCAGACACCTCCTCCATCAGTAGGGATGCTGTGCTTCACCATTTATGGAGGGGGATTGGCCTCAGCTGTGAGGGCAGCTGCCAGTCTGCCCCTCCTGACCGGTATTTAGTGCTTGTTAAATGAGCACAACCTTTACTCTAGGTGCAGCATTTCACTTGATAGCTCTCTGCACAGCCACCAGCGCTGGGAAAAGGGAGGGAAGAGGAATCCCAAGAGCAGAAGCAAGACAGAGGAGAATAGAAAGGGGAAGGAAAAAAATATAAGGACATTGTTTTTAACAGCACTTAGTGGCCTAGATTTTCCTTTCATAGCTATTTCTAAAGTGTGCTCTATTGCAGATCCATTCAGCTTTTATTGGTATTTAGTACACTGTGTAGCAGCAGCCACTGTTTTCTGCTCAGCTCTTAACATGATACTCTGCCAGATGGCAAGGATATAAACCTGCATTTGTACTTGGGGATTGATCAAAGTTTTTTTGCTGTTGTCATCCCTGTAACATTGTCACGGATGTCAGGCCACTGTGCCCCAGCTCTCATCCCTGCAGTCTTCTCTTGCATAAATTCAGTCCAGTGCCCCTTTTCATAGCAACATAATGTCCCCATTCCTTATATCCCAAGAACAGCCCCGTGTAGGGGAGGATGCACAGCAAGGTTTCGCCAGGAGATTTTTAGAGGAGGCTTGTGCAGGGGTGAGCACAGGGAGTGGAGCTGGCTGGAAGGAGGGTGGGTCTCCAGGAGATGACAATCAGCAGCCCAGTTCCAGTAGCGGGGCTGATTTACTCTGGTGGAGAACTCAGCTTGGGATCTCAGCAGGAATCCTCCAAAGGAAAGGCATTTGGGAATGATTAAAATAATACTCAAGGCAACGATTCTTCAGTGGTTCTGGTTGAACAAAACCTAGCAGAGGAGAAAAGCTGTTTTGGAAGGGGATGTGGAGATGCAGGGAGATGACACAGGGGTCCTGCTCTGTGCAGACATTTTGCTCAGGATAATTTAATTAATCTTTAATGCATCTTTACCTTCCCATCTGCTTATTGCCACTCTCCCATGGCTTTCACTCCCTATCCTGATACCCTTTTTTTTTGTGCTGAGGGTTTGTGCATGCCAACAAGCTTCTGCAAAGAGCCGTAGCAGGTTTGGGTGGCTGCACCATGGGCTGGACTCAGCTCCTTCCCCTAAGGCAGGGGAGGTTTGGTGTCCTGATCCACCTCCCTGCCTGCTGGAGAGACAGAACTTACATTACAGCATAAAAATCCAGGGATATGGTCTTGCTTCAAGAGAATTAGGCTGTCCTGTGGCCAGGGGTTGCATTCCGACACTGGACAGAGAGAAGCAGATGAGAAGAAAGAGCATCACGAGCAATTTTCCTCCCTCTCACCTCTAAGGAGACCTTTAATTGTGAATAGCAGAGAGGGGGGAAAAACATGTCCAGAGGTCTATAGGGCTGCAGAGAGAGCAGCAGGCAATAGGCTGGAAATTAAAGGGGTCTAGAGAATTTAATCAGATGCCAGTACCCAGTCTGTGCTGGAAGAGGTTCTGGGAACTGTACTCCAGCCTGTTACTTTTGATGGTTTTTACAAGACTACACTGTTTTAATCCCACCTCACGCTGCTGAATCAGAGCCTCACTGTATGGCATGGGCAGGTGAGCCCCTCCAACATGCTGCTGTGTATGAATTCCTCTGGGAAGCTTGTACTGATGCATGTTTTAAAAAAGGCAAAAGCTGCCAGTTTTGTCCTCCTGACATTCATGTAATTGGCAACTTTCTCTTTTTTCTTTTTTTTTTCTTTTTTTAAATGTGGGTTTTTCTCACATTGGTGGGGATGAGGGCAGAAGAAGCCCAGTTTGGGAGGATTTATGGCTCCAGGAGTGGTTAATTTTTTGGCAAAGTTTGCAGGAAGAGCCCCCTAAGCGTGCCAGCTGTAATCGGCCGAGCTTTCAAGAGACACAGGGAGAGAGATAAAATGTTATTTATCCTCACACACACGGGCTGATGGAAAACGTGCATGTCCCAGACAAGGAAATTCTCCCTCCTCCCTCTGTGCCCTCGCCTCAGTTCAGGCTCCCCGGGAGCAGCTGGGCTCTCACTCCTGCAGTCCCCAACAGCTTCAAATTCACTTCCCTCAGCGCCTTCAAAGGAGGTTTTGATAAATGCACTGCACTTTGCAGCCAGCCAGGCTCTAATTGCCAGGAGGATTATGATAAGCTTTTTTCTTCTTGTTTCCAAACAATCTGGAGGACAGCGTGCCCTCCCGGTGCCGCCACCCCCCAGCCCCGCTGTAGCCGGGCAGAGAGGAGGCAGCAAGGTGCCAAATTCACCCTGATTATTGCATTAAACTGGGGTTGCTTGGTCTCAGTCCAGCCCAAGTGTTGTGTCAGACCTGTGGGTGACCTGTGCTGGAGGGGAGCCTTGTGCCAAGCCAGCTCCTCGTTGGTCGCCAAATGTCCTGGCACCTCTGGGGCCTCGGGAGTCCCAGCAGCAGAGCTGCCTCGTGGGCCACTGAAGTGGAAACTCAAGAGGTCTGTCAGCCCCTGGGAGTGATTTTCTTTCTTCAGCCATGTGGTTATTCTGCATGTACAGTGGTTTTTTTTTTTTTTTGATTTTTTTTTATTTAAAGGTTGCTCTCGTTTCTTTGCCTGCTAAGTTTAATAACCATGGTCTGGTTAGAAAATAATGCAGAAGAAAAAGCAGAGCTCCCTTAATTTGTGATCTAAAAATAGGGAAACCTACACCATTAAATTGAGAGGATTTAGAAGCATAACCATAAAGCCAGGAAGAGTTTGCCAGGAGCTATCGAGTGACACAGATTTCAGCTCCCTCCTTCTTCTAGTTTTCGTCTTTTGAAGGTGAACTTAACAGGCTTAGATCACTATTTTGCTGCTTTTGATTACAAATGTAGTTTAGGGAGTTTTCATTGTGACAGTTATCAGTAGAGCTTCCTTTGTAATTTTAAAAGTTTTATTTGTAATAGATTTCGAATGCATTACCACCAGCAGAGAAAATGCTTTGTAATCCCTATTTAACCCTTAAATATCCAAATGTATGATTGATGTACCCGAGATCCATTTCAGTAGAGGAGTTCAAGGATGTAACCATAGGGAGAGAAAGACCGATGGTTACTGTTCTCATCTAACACTTTACAAACCATCATTTAAATCCTTGTGAGTCAGTCACTTTCCTGACTGATCTGAGAGAATCAGATCAGTCTTTGTCATCACCAGCATGGGGATGAGTTTCCCAGGTGTGAAACAAGGATAATGATGCTTCATATAAATACAGTGGAAAATGGCAGGTTGTCTGCCATCAGCTTTCTCTGGAGAGATGTGGCATCCAGCTCTGCTCCTGGAGTGGTGAATGGGTTGGAGACCCTGAGACAGTGTCTTCCAGCCTCTAAAAACTGTGTTATGCTCTGCCAAAAGTGTTAGTGATTTCCTTTAGCAAGGCTTACCCTGTGGATCCTTTTGGAAGAACTCTGTTAGGGAAGGTCCTAGAGGTTGACCTTTTTTCCCTGATGCTGTGTGGTTTCCTGCCCAGGGACTGACCAACTACTGGTCCCCATCTCTTCATGCTTACTGATAATTTCCAGCATGGCTCAGTGGGGTACTTTCAGACAAAATGAGTTCCATGCAATTTCTCTGTGTGGTTGGCTTGAGCCAATGACACTTTACTCAAACTTAGCCCCACCTTTTCTTGTGTAGACAATCAGTTTTCATATCAATAGCAGATTCACAGTTACTTGTCGTCTTTGATTAAGAAATGTTGCATTTTATCCAATTTTATTGGCTAATTAGCCACCTTAGATTGCTCAGGACTTCAGGATCTGCTGTAAAGCCCTTATGGTACTGAGATTGTTTTCTTGGTCTTGTGCTCACCTCAGCTGACACTGTGCTGCTTTCACTAATGCTGTGTATTGGATAGCTTGCTGTCCAGGAGAGCCTCATTTGCCTTCTTTTTCTTTTCAGTGTCTTAGAGTAACTGGAATCTGTTTCTTAGATGCCTTGAGCATGAACAGAGCTGTTCAGAAAGCCAAAGGCAGCCTGACAGACAAACAAGGAAATATTCAGGGAACTTTGAAGGTGATGAAAAGCAAAGTTATTCCAGATAAGCTCTGGAACATACAGCCATGAGGTAATACCAGGACCACATGCTGGTTGGGATTAAAAAATATGTAGATATGTGGATAATGGGAATATCTGCTCTCATATTACCCAGTTTTTCTTTTTTTAAGGGATGTTAATCCTGATGCTTTAAAGGCATATGTTGAATACTGAGGATAGTTATTTAAGGAGCAATTGCTGGTAAATAAAGGGAGGATTAGTGCCTGGATGGTGGCCTAGCTGGAGGGACCTTCAGATTCGGGTGGCTGTAGAGGTGAGGCAATACCTACACATCTGATCCCTGCTGAGCATCCTCACACTTGCCAGGAGTGATGCGCTTTGTTTAGAGTGCCCTTGCCAAAAACCTAAGGAAGCACAAGCACAGGATAGAACCATAGAATTGTTATGGATGTAAAGAGTCCAGCTGTTCAGCCAGCACTGCTGTGTTCACCACTAAACCATGTCCCCACGTTCACACGCCTTTTGCACACTTCCAGGGATGGTGATTCCAGCACTTTCCTGGGCATCCTGTTCCAGTGATGTTGTACAAGGCAATGCACAGACCTAAAGTCCTTAGTGTGACATAGTCAGATGCCTCTTGTATCAGGGAGGAACTGTGATGGCTTGTGAAATGCTGTGGTTGGTGGTAGTGAGGGTCCAAACTGTGATGTGTTGGAATGAACACACCATCAGCTTTGGAAACACCTTTCTATCCTCCATGCTTGCCAACTGGGTGCTGTTGGGATGATTAATTTGAATTTTGGTGGAGGAGAAAAGTGATTCTGCTGTCTTATATATAAACTACAGCCCTACTTGCATGGCTGAAGCACCTGGGTATTTCCAGTGTGCTGGAAATGAAGATGAAACAGAAAAAAGAGCAGTGTGGCTTGTCTGGGTGTTTAGGAGAGTGCTTCAATCTGAACTGGAAACATGAACTTTGCATAGCTATGTTCTGCATGCTTGAAAACTGGGTCAGAGATGTCAGAAGAAGGTTTTCTATTGATTCAAGGGGATTTGCCTCTGTGTGCTGACCCACAACAATCTCTCTAGAGCTCCCCTCACTACTCTCTCATTTCAGCACAATCCCATTTGTTTTCAACTCCTCCTCCCTGTCCCCATTGTCTCAGCTCTCAGCAGTTTATTTAGCAGATGTTGGCCCAAACTTTTGAAGCAAGGGTAAACAGAGCTAAGGTCAATCTGAGAAACACAGCACCCCAGGAGAGCTGCTGCTTCTCACTGCTGCTGGTGAGCCTGTATCCAACTGGAATTGGAGGGAATCTGAAAAGACATGGATAGAATTTGTCCCTGAAAGGATAGCAAAAAAAATCACACAGGACAAAAGTGTGGAACCTTAAGGTGAACTGGGTGAAACTATACCCTTCTTATGTTTCCTCCCTTTGAAGACCTTGCATTGTGTATTCACAGCCATTACCATATGAATCAATGATTAAAAAAACCCCAAACCCAACATCTTGATAAGAATCCAACTTTGCTTTACCAGTCCATCCTCTGAGGTAACCAGAGCGAGCTCCTTTCACTCCAGCCATTGTTGGCAACACAGATTATGTTCTTCAAAGACTGTCTGTCTCGTTCAAACACACGGTCCATATCTTGAGTGAACATTAACGTCACCCGATAGGCCCCGTGTCCAGCTCCACCTTGCCCTTCCCAGCGAACCAGGTTTTACAGCGGAGTCACAGCGGGAGCAGGAGGAATAAAGAGCCTTTGTGCTCCTCCTGGGTCCATCCCCTGGAGCTGATCAGGCACCAGGATTGATTACCAGGCAGGTAAAGACCTGATAACCTCCCAAATCTCTATGAAGACCCCTTCTTCCCCTGATTTGCATTTCAGGCCTCCGTCTCATTTTAGAAATGATTTTATCTGGCTTTCACTATAGTCTAGACTGCAGGAAGTTCACATGAGAAGAGGCAGCAGAGAAGCTTGGAGGATACTCCTCTAGTACTATTCAAATAGAAATTAAGGCCATAATCTGTTACTTAATGTGCAGCAATGATTGAGTCAACTCTGCTCGCCAAGTACCAGGAATTAGCATTCACTTATCGTCACATTACCAAATTAAATGAATTTACAAATACATAAAATCAAATTGAACAATTCAGTAAGGTTGCAAAACAGAGAATTGAAGATGTCCTTTTCTGCTTTAATTCAGCTCTTGAAATCTATGCCAAATCATAGAATTTCTAATTAGATGTTCTCCTACTATTTTTCTCTCATAAGAATGGAGTTATATGTCCCAGGCATTGGAAAGTCTTAGACCAAATGGTTCTGTGTGGCAAAATTATGAGCAATTAAACTTTTGTCTTCATCAATTTAAGCAATCTGTTGATTCTTGCCAGAACCACAGGGAATTGTGGTAGCTATTATGTGTGGAAGTGCCATATGTAACTCCTCATTTTCTTTTGTTTGGCAATAGCCCTTGAGGAAATTTAATAATAAATAGAAAAGGTGTGCTTTAAAAAAATGCCATTTCTTTTTAAAAGTAGAGCTTCGGTTTAAAAATGCTGGTTCTTTTCTTATGGATTCATGGAAATCCTGGCAAATAGTGATGAATTTTGTTCAGTGCCACTTGTCTGTCTGCAGAGTTGGTGTATGGTGGCTCCCAGAAATGGTTTGTGCAAAGGGCTGTGAAAGTGGGACTGTCCTCTGTGCTGTTTGTGTCCGTGTCTGCTGCAGGATCCCTGCCAAGACATGTGAAAGAACTCTAGGAAAATTTCTCCTATTTTCTCTGTTTGGGAAGTGACCCAGCAGGCCCCAAAGCTGCATTACAGGAACTGTAAGACGAGGTGAAGCCCTTCTCACCTAAATCCAACAATTATAAACAAGCCACTTAGCCAAAACATAAAAGGTGGTGTAAATGGAAATTATGCCTTCCCTTAGGGTTTTCCATCAGAGGGTCTGTTTCCCTGACATCCAGCCCTGGGATGGGTGGATGACATCCAGCCTGCTCTTTTGTGAGCGATTCCTGCGGGAGGTCTGAGGAATTTTGAAGCTGTCAGGCTGTAATTCTCTGGGTTTAGCTTTTTCGAGAAAGCACGCTGTTTTCCAGAGAGCAAAGCCAGATTGTTGGTTTAAAGCTGCTACATTTCACCAAAAGAATGCTGATTATTTCACAGTCATGCGAGCGCCTGACCGGTAAAACGTGTGGGCAGTCTGTCCACCTTTTTTTTTTTTTTTTTTTTTTTCCTGTTTTCTCACTGATTTGGCTTCTTAATACAATGCCTGAAGATCTTTTGAGAGGGCCAGAAAAATCTGCTGACGGCTCACGCAGCTGATTTTACCCAGAGCGCCTGCTTGGCTGAGCAGAAAGATGACACTGCAGCAAAAATGTTACTTTAAGGGAAAAGAAAACAGGCACAATGCTCCTGCCATTGTTCCCAGGCTCTGTTCTGGTGCCAAGCTCTGCACTTAGGAAAACACAGAGGTACCAGGTTTTAACCTTTTGCCTGCTTCCCGCAGGTGTTATCTTTTGCTCTGAATAGGCAGGATGAGGTCCACAAATCACATTCAAGCCTCTAGCAGCCCCGCTGGCTATGAAAAGACAATTTTTAGTGGGTTTTGTAGGGAGGAGCTTTACAAGACTTTCAGCAAAAAGAGTCATTTGCTAAATTTTATTCTTTCTAGGTTTCAGTGTAATATTGGGTGAAGCCACTGGTGTCTTCTCTCCCAGCACTGAAAGTAAATTGAAGTAGTTTAGTGCTGGGATATCCAGCCTATGATGCAGTTATTTCTTTTTCTTCTTTTGTGATTTAACTATATTTTACCACTGACAAAGAAGAAAAAAAAAAATCTGAAATCTGAAATGGCTTTGGTGAGGCTCCCATTTAAATAGTTATTGTTTTGAGTGAAAATGGTTTGTGGAAGGAGAGCAAAGTGCTCTGACTTCAAAGCTTGTCATTGTAAAGAAATCTGATGGTGAGTGGTCACGCATACCTGAACGTCACTCCCACTGCAGCAAAGCCAGAAGTGCTGGCAAGCAGCCTGGTCATGTTCCCATTGCAGGCAGGGTGAGAGATCCTCAGCTGGTGTAAATCACAATAGTCGGATTTAAGTTGGAGATTCCATTTTCAAAAACTTACTGGGTGCACTGGGGGATGGATCGAGCCCCTTATGTGAGTTGATGGGAGCGTTTTAAAACCCTCTGATCCTATTATTTGTTCAAATCTTAGAGAAACCCTTTGAGTCTAAGAAAATTCATTACAAGTACGAGCAGGACTTCTGTTTTTATTAGTATTCCAGGCTGGCTTGCCATCCTGTTGCTCTTAAGAGGACATAGATAACTGTCCAGGTGGTGTTTGTGCCCCTCATATCTGCTTCAAGAAACTGAAACTGTTCCTTCAGCCCTGCTGAACAGTCATTTTTTGAATCTACCATCCACACTCCTGAAACTCAGCTTGTGCCATCCTGGGCTGTTGGAACACAGTGATCATCACACAGTGTGTCTCTCTGCAATATCTGAGTAGTCTTGGTGTTCAGCTTGTTATAAGTAGAACACAAATTGGTTTTTTCCTCTCCAGTAGATACACACACAAGGTAAGAGGCATGCACACTCCCACCCTGCAGGTCAGGGAGCTCCATCATGCAAGGATGATGCATTTTGCAGGGATAATGCAGCACTGATGACAAATGGGTGCCTCTGAGTATTTAGAGAGTGCCTGGAAGGCAGACAGATTATCTCAGGAGCACCTCAAGCTAATCCTACTCAAGAAAACCAGTTTTTCTTAGCCTCTAATCTACCTGCTGAAACCAGGGTGGATTTGGCACGCCCTCTTTTCGAAGAAGTGGGAAGTAAAATGACATGCAAACTGTCAGTTCAAGTCTGAAGATTGGATTTCTGGGTGTGGAAAAATTGGAAGACATCTAACATTCATTGACCAGTAGTTATTTTTAGTGTGAATATCCTCCTGTGCGCTTGGAAGATAGAGCTATTGATGAAAATGCACTGCCACAAAGCAGTGCTCAGTGCTTTTGTCAGCGAGGGCACTGTGTATTATTCTGCACTGGTCATGCTTTATGAGAGATTTTAAATGATTCAAATTTTGCTTCTTAGCCTCCTTTTTGAGAACAGTCAACAAAAGCGTCAGAGGTGATGTGCACCCAACTGGGAAGATGCTGGTGGAGGAGCTGTTATTACGGCTGCCCAAAGGATGGCAGATCTTCCATTGCTTTTCTGAGACCAAAAATACCCTACTGTTCTGCACTGGAACAAAACCAAAATGTTTCACTTTATTTTCCCCCACAAGATGGAATGTCAACAAAATGTCCCTCTTGACCTGAAAATGTTGACCTTTCCTATTCCTCCTGGCCACTGCAGGGATTCATTGAAGCACAGAGTTACTTATCCCTACTTTTCAGGACCCAAGGCCATCCTGGCAGTGGGAGGTTCAGCTTTGCCTGTGCAGGGTGTCCTGGGTCTCAGTGACCTCTCCTCTGGTAACAGCAGCGCCTTCCCATGTGAAGCTGTAGCTCAGCTTTTTGCCAGGATTCTCATTTTTTTGTAGAGGAACCCATTAAGTGTCACTTAAACGCCCCCCAACCCCATCTGCAAATCATAGTTTAAATAAACTGTGTTTATCACAAGCTGTTTCCCACCCACTAAAATAAATCTTCTAGCACTCTAGCTGGTGTTCAAGGTTGTTTTTGTCCTTGCTAGTTTTGTTGTCAGGTCATGCTAACCTGACCATAAATGTATATTTTAGTGGAAGGAAGCATGGGGCTTATTCTTCAGCTGGCATTCAAGGCTGAGTTACAATTGATCAGCTGCACAAATTTACTTTAAACAACCATCTGTGACTTTTTAAAGTGCCCCAATATCTAAGGAAACAGTTTCAAAAAATAAGATGGGCTCCCACGAACCTGTTGGGGTGGAGTGAGTGGAAAAGAAGAGAGAAAAAAGGCAGAACCTGTGCTGCTACAGGGCTGTTTGGTAATGATGTTAGCAAGGATTGTTTTGGTGATTTCCCTTCGTGAAAATATAGCTACTTCATTAAAATAAGAAAAAAAAAAAAAAAGGATAAATGCCACCATCTCAATTATATAGATGGGGAAATGAGGCAGAGAGAGATGAAAGGACTTTGGCCTATTCATCCCACCAGGAAAACAACAACATCCAGGTCAGCCAAGTCCCTGTCTTTACACTTTGGTCCTTAGGCTATGGCTTTCTAACTCCCTTGCACCTGTGTAAATAGGGAGGCAGGTGCAAAGTCCCCTCTGCTGGGGCAGCCTTGAGAAGGCAGGAACGCAGAGAGACATCCTCAGAGGGTGGCTGAGCAATGCCATTGTCCCCCACACCTCTGCTGCCTGCCCCAGCCAGCAGGACTTGTGTCCTCCCCGGGCAGGAGGCATTGCTCTGGCGCTGTGAAAGCACGCAGTCAGCACCAGAGATTTCATGCTCTGTCTCTTGAAATCCAATATGAAGCAGTTGCCTTCTCTCCATCCCACAGGCTCATTACACAGCTCTGTGTGTGGCCTCTCCCCATAATTAACCTGAGGGGGTTACTTTCCTTTTCTAATTTGTAGGAAGTGGCTCATGACATCTGTTGCAGCCCCGAGGCTCCTTCCTACAAACCTTTAGCTGGTTCTCGTTGAAAGAAAAGGCAACACAAAGAGGTGTAACAATTAACTGGGCTGAGTCCTGTCTTTGAAAACTGCATCTTTCAATTGCTCAGTAAAAATCTGCTGAGAGCAGAGGACAGTGAATATTCTTTTTAAAGGGAGCCATGGGCTTAAACCTCATGACTAAGTATCTTCATTTCTCTTCTTGTTAACACTTCAGGGAAAAAATTATGAACAGCAACCAACCTAAGAAGACTTTTAGCCTGGTCTGCCTTTTTATTCTGTTTGTCTCATGGTACAAAATTATAATAGTGCTCTTCCTCTGAGTTCACCCTTTCTCCTTTGGAGACTTGCACTTACCTGTTGCATCATACCTTAACTGGGGCTTGATACTGCAGGGAACTCCCATATAAAAGCCACTATAGAGTTTGATCCTGAAACTTAAGTTTGATCCTAAGACTTTTGGAAGTGAGAAACATCTTTCCTAGATCCTAAAGGAAAAAGGGATCATTTAAATTCTCTTATCACAAGAAAGCTTTCCAGTTTTATCATTGTATTTTGGAGTTAGGTGATGTTTTGGCAAGGAAAAAATCCAAAAGAGACAGGTGCACCAGCTTATTCTGCGGGAGGGGGATCACTGGGATGGGTGGGAAGCTGGTTCTCATCAGTCAAGCTAGTTTGAGGTGATGCTCTCCCAGTCTCACTCATTGGAGCTCTATTATCCTTACAGAGTTGGTGTTCCTCAGGGCATGAAGAGAGGAAAGCTGTACAGGTGCATCTGTGTGTGCCTTAGAGCTGTGAGAACATGTGTAACTCTTATTGTCTCTGATTTATTACAGGGCTTACGATGAGATTTTTCTGATCTGGGCTGTGGCTGTTCTGAGAAACATAAATTTCTATCCTAGACCTAAAACATTTTTTACAGTACATCAATTTTGATATACTTTCATCCCAAATTTGTACTTCCCCTCAAATTGGCATCTTCTGACTGAAATGCAGGCAGCTGGAAATGGTTGACTGTAATTTCACCCGACCTCTTGCGTAACGTGCTGCACAAAATCTCTCATGGTCCTTTCTGCAGCATTTCTGTTGGGCACAGAGCATTAGCTGTGTGTAGATAAAACCCCTTTTAGAAAGCTGTCTGCCCTGTGTTTGCAGCAGGCAGTTGTAGCCTGAGTCAGGCAGCTCTGACCTCCGCCAGGGCTGGCGATACCTTAACAGCAGTTGTGTGTGTGTGTACTGCCGTAACAGCAACTGAATGAAAAAGGCTTTGAAGTTGATGGCTGGCTGGGGAGCAAAAGTCCCTTCATCTTTCAGCACCAGTGGTTCTTGCCAGGCCATCCAGTGCTACTGGAAACCCCCTCCCTGCTCCTGATTGTGAGCGTAATGAAGATGACTGATAATCAAAGTGCCATTTGCCTCCTGCTCTCCATGCACAATGGGAGCAGCCTGGTGGGTCCTGCTGAGATTCCTATGTGTGTAAGGGCTTTTTAGGTTGATGATTCTTAGTAGAGAGTTGTGCAAGAAAGGAATCCCTTCCTGCATGGGCTGAGCTGCTGTTGTTTGAAAAGTGCCTGGAGTTTTGAGTTTTGTGGAGCACTTCATGCCAGCTTGGTCAGACTGTGGCCCTTCCTCCAGAGCAGTTTCAGATCCAAGAGCGGGGACTCCACAGAGCTGAGTGCAATGTCTCCTGCAGAATCAAGAATCCTTCAGTGTGATGAACCCAGGTCTAAATTGCTGTTGTCTCCCAACTGTTGGCTGATAAGGGTGGACTGTGCCCTGTCACATCCAGGCCATCAAGTTGTCCTCTTGGGAATGGACCTGTGCCTCCACCCTGCTCCCTGTGCCCGGGGATAATAGCAGCAACATCCCTGCGCTCCCCATGAGTAAGGCTGGAGCTGTACCTGGGGTACAACGTGTCAGGGAAGAAACATTTCTCCTCACAACACTGCACAACTACAAGGGCCTTTTTAGTTTTAACACTTATGTATTTGAAAGGTCTGCTTGGCAAAGAGCTGAATGGCCCCATGAGCTGTGTGAAGGGGAAACGTACTTGGCAGGGAATATATGGCTCTGTTAATAAATAACAAGGATAATGTGAATGCTGTGTAGGGGGTTACAGCAGGAGCAGGCTGTGGGGATGCAGAATTGGTTCTGTTCCAAGAGAAGGGGGGCTTTTGTGTGGGATGGTGATATGGGGTCTATCCAAATGTGTAAGGTCCTGGTTAAAAGCTGATGGGTTGCTGAGCTGACTCTTACCGCAAACAACAGTACAGAAAGCATCACTTGGAGCCACTGGAGCCTGGGCTCTGCAGATCCATGGGTGAAAGGGCTCGGGGAGGAAGGGGAATCCCTGCCATGTCACTCAGCATGTCATACTTTGCTTTGTGAACATCAGAAATTATTTTGTGAGTTCTTCCAGAAGTGCTGCTTGCTTATGTTTTGGGAGGAGAGGAGAGGGTGGAGGGTCAGGGGACAGTAAAAAGTATAGGTGACATACTGTCTTCCAAGTGATCTGTGCAGCTTTAGCCACTAAAGCCCTGACCTGCCCAAGTGCTGATTTGTTGATCTCAGATTCACACTGCAGTGGCTGTGTCTTGCTAGAGGGGCCCTACTTGGGATTGCCTAAGAATTGCTCAGAATTGTTCTTCTGGTATCACCTTCTTATGTCCCTGGTACAAAATACTTCTTCCATTGCTCATCTCATTCAATTCCAGGTTACTTTACAGGCACTAGAATAATTTTGTGATGCTGTGGTTGAGATAGAGATTTAAATTTAGACCTAAGTGATATGGAAGAAATAACATTAAGGAGTTGGGGCCAAGCCTTCAAATTCAAGTGTTTAATAATAGATGCCTAACTGCACAGGCATTTAAATGTGTTGCCTTGTCCTGATCTGTGAAGACTGTTAAGCAGTTAATTCTATTAATTTAGTGTGAATTTAATAGGCAGGCATCCTCTGCTACTTGCTGAGGACCATCTCCTCCACAGAGGGAACAGAGGCTCCAAATTATTACAAAAAACCTGATTTCATCCTAGCCAAGTCTTGCAGCAGACCATAAAGATGTAATGTTATCCTTCCCAGAACCATGACTCAGTTTCCAATACTCAAGAGGATATTAAGGTATTTAAAAATTCACATTTAGGCACTGGTTACTTGTTTTCTGGCTAAGGGTTCAAATTCTCAAGCTTTCCACAAGCTTGTCACTACAACAGCTAAAAAAATTCCTTAAGGTTCATCCTTTTGTGTTACCCCGTGACTCCAGAAGCTGTGACTGCATGAAAACATTCTAATACCATTAACTCAGGGTGAAAAGAGCACATTTGGCCGCTTGGATTTTTTTTGTTTTTTGTAAGCCCTAATATTACCAGTTTGTCTCTACTCTTGTAAACTAAGGGCTACAAGTGTCACCTTCTTGTTCAGTTGCCTTTTTTCAGGAATTTTTTCGAGTCAGCATAGCCAAGGGAGGGTGAGGCCACTCCTCCTCTGCCTTGTGCCCCCATCAACAATAAAAGCATGCAAGCATCGATTGCAGAGTTTTCTTTAACTGGGTGAGATGGTTTGGAGAGAAGCAGCTGTTGTTCCTCCTCCCCAGAGAAGGTTTTGGGCTGACATAACACAGCAGCAGGGAAGGTGGATAGATGTGGGAGGGAGGTGGAAGGGAGAGAGGGTCTCACACCTCCCTAAACCGAATTATGTGTCTGTCACTGTGAGGTCTTGAAGGAGACGGCTCAGGCAGCAGCTGACATAGGTTAAGCACTGCAAGAGCAGGACAAGTGCTGTGGCACTGCTTGTCTCAGCTGTTTGCATGAGTCCAGCCCAGTGTAACCATGGAGGCACCTACATCCCACCCCTCAGGGCTCCCCAGCAGTAGTGAATGGGCCTTTATTGCCCTGAAATGAAAGTGTGGCTGTGCAGTAACTGCAAAGCTTGGCCCTGGCTAAGCCCTTGGTGGTTGGTAATGAAATGCAGGGAATTCCAGGCACAAGTGCTTCTCCCTCTACTTTAATCTGGATGCCAGAAGCAATCTATGCAGAGGAATGGAAGATCTTACAGGCCACACAGACAACTCTGCATGGAGCAGCCTCCCAGGTGCCTGCACAAGGGAGGTCACTTTGCTGTGGTTTCACTTTCCCTGGAAGGGAATTGAGGGATAGGGCCTTACCAGAGGAAAGGGGTGCATTACTGACGTTTTCATCCATCACTACATGCCAGTGAAATGAGAAGATGCATCTGGCATGAGGTCTCAGTTTGTTTCTTGCTGGCTGATGTGGGGAGCTGGTGTGCTGCCCTGTGTTCCAGCTCATTGGCTCTGGGCATGAAAGAATTCAGTTAATTTCATTTCTCATTGACATTGCCATGTAGGGGAAGGGGTTACTTTTGCTTTTTAAAGTCTGATGTGCATGAAATATTATGTATTCTGTGTTTAAGAAGAGCAGCTAGTGGCTGTTCCAGTGCACAGCTGCAGAAGCACCATGGAATGACATAACACCCATGAACTGCTGAGAGACATGGAAAGTTGAGGATGCTCCTATACCACCCCTGGGTCTAGCTGAGAATTTTTGGAGGTAACATTTCCAGGGTGTAATATGCCAGCTCATCAAAGCTAAAATTTTGAGGGAATGATTGATTTTGGTCATTCATCAGGTTCATTTAAAAAAAATCCAGCACTCGGCTATTATCATGTTTCACAACTGTGCCTGGGGGACTTTATCTTGGATCAGAAAAAGGCTAATTGTTGTACAAATAAAGAATGGTAGGAATAAAATTGTCTCCCGGGGAGGTTGTGATTGCCATTTACTTTCTTCAAATGAAATGTAAGATTGTCTGATTTGGCATAGTTTGGGTTTGATCTACAATTTAGGTTACTTTTTTACAAAAAAGCTTGAAAAGATAAAAAATGAATAGTAGCTGCCAGGATAGAAATTAAACACTCCCAAACTGCTGCTAGAACATCTGACCAGATAGAAAAATATTCACAGAATTAAGTTTTAAGAAAATGCTGAGGTTCTTACTTTCATTATTTTTTGTTACCCCTCTTTGTAATAGAATTTTTCTTTTGACATTTCACAAAAATATCCAGGGACTGCGAAACCATTTCCCCCCCACTTTCTTCATGGCTGCTGCAATTAGGCTATGGCAAGGGGTTTTTGGGGTGTGGGAGCTTTTCCCCATGGTTTTTCTTACCCCACTCTGAACAGAATTAGATGATCCAACACGAAAAACAGCTGAATCCAATATTGCATTAGAGCACTGCTCTTGCTGCTACTGGCTGAACTGCACTAGGTTTTTTTGAATTATGGGGCCAGTTTTTGCAGTGCAAACAAGGCCATGATTATTCTCTGAATGTAGGGCTGGTGATGTCATGCTGCTGCAGAAAGTAGGCTCTGCATGTGCTAAAATAGTCATGGCGAGAGAGCCCTCGTGGTTGTGGAGTAACATCACACATTTCATTAATACAGTGCTACAGTTCTACTTCCACTAAATACATGGCAATACACACACATGGGTTTTTTGTATGTAGGTTGATGTCATGTCCTGATCTGCAAAGAGATGTGATAAAATGCAGTGTTTTTGCATGCTGTTCATGTGTGTGTATATACATATGCAGAGGAACTGATTGTAAGATGCTAAGCTTTACAATAATCTTTTTTATGTATAAAAATAGATTTTAAATACTTTTTAGTATCTTCAGTAATTTGTTGCATTGTTTAAACATCCTCTTTTGCCTCTGCCCTTTCCACTTTGCTTTCATTTCCAGCAACAGTGACTGTATTTTAGCACAGCCTGGATGGCTTGTTGGGATTTCCAGGATCTGAGGTTTTGATTTGGGAGATCAGCAGGAGCACTCAGCCTGTGCAGGCAACAGTGCTGTATCAGCAGAGGTGCATCAGCCCCAGCCAGAGCACAGTGAACCTTCCTAAAGGCACTGGGAGGGTGGGAGAGAGAAGTACACTCTCTGCCAGCCTTGGTTTCTTTCCTTGAACACCAGCCAGGGGTTCTCCAAGGCACAGATTTTGGCTGCTCATGGTGCAGAAGCCCTTGCCACCACATTCCACTGTGTTCTGCAGGTGTGTGGCTTTGTGCACAGCCCTGCATTGCAGTTCAAAGAGTGGCATTGCAAATGCTCACCATCCACTGGGTTCTGGAGCTGGGTGTGTTCCTGACACCCTGAGCTTGCAGGGTGACACAGGCTTACTCACCATGAGCAGCGTGTTCACACAGGAGCAGAGGGACAGAGTCACTTCTCCATGAAATCCTGGGTCCCGTGGGTTGTGTGGGCTGCTTTGCCTTAAGGCTGCTGCACAAAGTTCCTTCCAGGTCAGACTGCTGCCCTTTAGTCCAACCTGGCTCTTGCTCAAGGGTGAAAATAGAGGGTTTCTTGTTCCAAAACAGCAGCAGAGCTGGTGGCCTCAGTCCAATGCACCTCCCAAAACAGAGCTGGCACCTATTTACCTTACCTGTTTAGCCATGATTTATCCCACAGCCTTTTTCTGCAATGCTGTGTGGGTCTGGAGTTCTGCTGTCCTGTGTGTTGTGCCACCTCAGGCCAGACAGGGCTGAACTCTGTATATTCCTCCTTTCACACAATCCCTGTCACGGCAGGGAAATGCACAATTTCTGCAGATGCGCTTGTCCCTCTGCTGTCAATGATGTGAGTTCCATTAGTACTGAAAGCATCCTAAAATACATATAAATAAGAGAACAGACTTAGCTCTTGGCAGTTTGTAGAGCTACTGGAAATCTTCTTTACACAGCATGCCACATCTTCCTTATTTGCTCATCTCTTAAAGTCTGAGTATTTTGATTTTGCTCTTTCCACTTCCCTCCGGGCAAAAATGTGCCTGGAGGTTGTAGGGCCATGGAGTCACCCTTTTCCTTCTCACACTACATGATTATCTGCCTTACTTATTTATTGAAACTACAGAAGATCAGGTTTGTGAACAACTGCTGACTAGAAAAAAAAGGTTTGTAGTACAGTCCTGGGGGAAAAAAGAGATGAAAATGCCAGAGAAGAAAAAAGAGTAGAGAAGAGAAGAGAGGAAAAGAAAAGAAAAGAAAAGAAAAGAAAAGAAAAGAAAAGAAAAGAAAAGAAAAGAAAAGAAAAGAAAAGAAAAGAAAAGAAAAGAAAAGAAAAGAAAAGAAAAGAAAAGAAAAGAAAAGAAAAGAAAAGAAAAGAAAAGAAAAGAAAAGAAAAGAAAAGAAAAGAAAGAAAAGAGAAAAGAAAAGCTTCACATTATTTTGAAAGTCACTCCAAAGAAATCCCTTTCACTTGTACAATGATATCTTCTCCTGGGACATCTCTCTTCAATAGTTGTCCTCTTCCTTTAAGTGGTTACAGATTGAGAATGTGATATCTTGCCAGAAGAGTCTTGATTGCTCTACTTCAGGCTAAATGAACTGGAAAAAAGAAAGAAGCTTTATAAGATTGGTGCTTTCTGCTAATTGTTCTGCAGAGAGGCTCATGCTAGTGCTAGTCTGTGTGCCAGGTAAAAAATCTTTCATGGCACAGTTGTATTTCTTTCACACTTCTGTGCTGGGGGGATGTTTGCAGTAATATTGTCAGGGCTGCTTCTCTTTACTATACCTGAGTGGATTTAAAAGATGTGCAGATGTGGCATGTAGTGACATGGTGTTAGTGGTGGACTTGACAGTGCTGGTTAATGGTTGAACTTGATCTTAAAGGTCTTTTCCAACCCCAATTGTTCTGTGACTCTGATTCTTTGCAGATGTGTCATCATGAGCACATCCACGGGCTGAACTCCTGAGGCTGAGCTGCTTCCAGTCCTTGCTGTAACCCTTAGAGTTGCAGCTGACATTTGGTGTGTGCCCACATGACTTTATGTCATGTCACCGTGTCCCCAACTTCTTAAAGAGATGGATTTTCCTTGTTTTACCATGACCTGCCACGCTGCTGCTCCATAAATCAGTGGTTTCCTTTTCTGTCTTTCACAAAAGAAAATTTTACTGGATAATTTTTGGGTACCTATTGACATGGTACACTGAGGCCTGCTGAGCTCCTCATGCAAGGCCATGGGGATTTGTCCTGGGGTGGGGACCTGCTTGTCACAGTAAAGCACTGGGAGTCAAAACTGGATTCCTGATGCTGCAGCTACAGACTCACAGGGCAGCCTTGGGCAAGTCTCTCTCTCTCCCCATAGGCTGCATTATATTTGCAGTGCAGCTAATGTCAAATGAGGCAGAGATGCCAGCAGGGTCCTGGCAGCAGTGTGATGTAGATGGAGCTGGTATTTTCCTGTCTCTGACGTGTGTGAGACCACCAGACAAAGCCTTTTGAAGCCTTTAATTCATAATATATCCTGTGTCATCCTTATGTGGACAGGCAGCTATCCAAAGTATTGTTACTCCTGGTTCTTGTATTCCTGAAGGGAATAGTGAGCAAGAACAACTTCTAGAGAATTTCCCATGCACAACTGAAGTGGAAGGAATTAAATTGTTCACCTTCAAGATGGTGTTTCCCCTTCTTCCCTAAATTTTGGGTTTTGGATACATTGAACCAGCCCTTTTTTATTGTTTTGCCTTAACTTCTGTATTTGAAACACCAGATCACTATACCTCCTCTGTGCTGGATGTGCTCCAGCCTAAACAATCTCCATTCTGCGTGCTTAAATTCCTTTCTATAGTTTCAGCTGAATGTGGAATTCTTTTCTGCTCCTCTGTCTGAATTGCCATGTGCCATTCCTCAGGGCAGTGGGACAGCTCGTGTGTTCCTCCCTGGAAGTGGCAACATCTCAGTAGTGTGTGAAGCAGGGTCAGTGTAATCCTTTGGGATCTTTCAGGATAAAAAGCTGCTCTATAAATACTATATCATTTTCATTGTCATTCTGGATTCAGGAGTGAAATGATCCCACTTAGTTAAAGCAGGATGAAGTGTCTATTTTCATATTTGTTTAATTGAACCATTCAGCATGTCTGATAGTAATGGCTTTATTTGAAGCATGTGGTTCTTATGAGCTGCTAAGATACCAATAGCATTTGGATTAGTCTTTTTGCCAAGAAAGCCAGGTCAATTCTTCAGGAGAATTAAAAAAAAAAACAAAAAAACCAAAAAACCTAAAGCAAAATTTATTTTAACAGTGTCTTGAATTTCACTTTAGGTTCCATAAATATTTGTCAGTGTTCCTTTTGTAATACCCATGAGAGCCCTTGGCAAGACATGGGGTCTATCTCCAGAACACAGAATATAAATAAATTCCCCAAACCATGCTGGAGAATTGGAGGTAACTTTAGCCCATGCAAGAGACCTGAAGCCAAATGAAGGGATGATCATGGTTCTTGAATTACTATTTGTAGAGAGAAGAGGGAATGAGAAGAAAAAAGGAGAAGTACTGAGAGAGGAAAATCTAAACATCAGTAGAAGGTATGTGGGAGCCCATTCTGAAGGTGGAGGTAATTTACCAAGGCAATGACAGAAAAGTGATTTCTGCTTGGATTGCACGTGCTGTCTCCTCCTAATGCTTCCAGAAAAGTTAACAATATTTTCTCATGCCCTAGAGAAAAAGGGAGGAAATTTTACATTTTTGATGAGGACTGGTAATGCCATCTATTTCAGAAGATCAGGCCAAGAAAGCACTGGAAAGCCACCCTATCAGCCCCCTTCCCTCAGTTTCCTCTGAACACCTTTGATATTCCTGAGATCTTGGTTCACTGCTGTGGTTTTCAGCACTATATCTAAGAAAAAGAAAAAAAGAAGCCTGTGATGATTTCAAAGACTTGCCTATAGTTAAGTACTTAACCAGAGGTTTAGGGTGCAGGGCTTTTGATTTAAGAGCAAGCCCTGTTCTGTGCAGTTGAGGGGGGAAATAGCTGAAATTTTATCCTATCCCTGACCACAGATTGAGATTACCAGAGCTGTACAAAAGCAGGGAGTCAGAATGAAGGAGGTGTATTGAAGGAAGCGGGACCTTGGCTTCTAGCAATGTGCTCTGGTTGCTGGATCAACTCCAATAAAAATTTAAATTCAGACAAGCTGAATGCCTTATTTGTCTGGTTAAGGGGGAAGAAGGTGGGGATGGGTGAAGTTTTTCCTTCACCTCTGAACTTTAAAATCATGGTAGTAGGATGTGAGAAGTATATATTCCTTAAGAATCAACTATTGTAGTATCAGATAGTTGACAACTGTTTTTTTTTTTCTTCTTTATGTGCTTAAACTGGAAGATTGCAAAGCATGGATAAATAGAGATGTGAGAGGGGTTTGCTGGAGGACAAATCCCTCACTGTTTTATAGTAAGATGGGAGCCTATCTGTCCACAGATTTAGAATACCCTACAAAATGCTTGACAACTTTTATCTCCCTTAAAATTAATGGGAATTGAGTGTTGTTGACACTTCAGAAGATCAGCGTGTCTCTTTGCATGGAGAATTTCCAGCAATGATCAATGATCTCCATACCAGTCTTCAGTTGTCTGCAAGTGCTAAAAGAAAAGTATAAAAGAACCATTAACCCCATGTTTTCTGCTTTCACAGACAGCTGTCTGGGGCCATGTAGCTGTTGACATTCTATAGCTTTCTATTCCTGCCACACTGTTCCTACGTATGGTTTTGGAAATGCGACTGAGGTTTGCCAGCAGTTCCTTAATCTGGTTACTATGGAAGTTAAGGGAAAAAAATCAGGTAACAACCTCCATCTGCAAAACTACTTCTGGTTTTGTGACTGGGATTCATACACAGTCAGCATAGTCAGATAATTTTTTACTTAAAAATACCCTCTCTCCCTCACCAAAACAGGAAGCATCTTTCCAGGAATGCTTGGGAAAGTGTTTGACTTTTATGTGACTGAGATAACTGGAAAAAGTATTAAGGCTAGAAAAGGTTTAACCAGACAGAAATACCCATCATAGTCGATAGATATATTACCTGTGCTCAATCTGTTGTATTCCTAAGTTACTCACATTTTTCTTTCCAGGCTGGTTATTTTTTTAAAAATATGGAGTTTCAGTTATCCTTTGGAGCTTCATAAAACTTTCTTAAAAAAGCTTTGCAGCCCATTTCTTAATCCTATTCGAGCATACAGCTCATGCCAACAGTAGGGTTTGGCAAGGGGCTGTTTACCTTTCTGCACCACGTCCAGAAAAAGTGCAGGAGGGGCAGAGCCACAGCCAGTGTGTGCTGGCAGAGTGCACACAGGCACTTCTCTGCCTGCAACAAGAGCTGCACTACTGAGGGGTCTGTGCAGCATTTACAGGAGCTGAGCACCAGCTCCTGGCTAAGGAAGAAGGAGAGGAGGGATGCTTGCTTTGTTGCTGTACCCAGGGCTTTGGTTTACACAGCTCCATTGTGTTGCACAGGGCCTTCCTGCCCTGCAGCTTGACTTGCTCCGTGACAAATTATTCCTTAATTACTGGATGGCAGAAGAAAAGCTTTACAGCCCTGAGGTTATTCCTAACAAATCAGGTTACAGAAGACTTGAAAATTATATTGAGCAGAAAAGCAGCATGAGGTTTCCTTGGGTGCTTGGGCTGTGTTAAGCTTTACTAAGGCAATGTGCTAATGAAGCTTGTTAAAATGCAATTATACGTAAATGCTGTGGATGCAGAAATGAGGCTAATCAGCAGAGAGGTGCTAGTGAAGCTGTTGTGATTAGCATGATTTGTGTGTGTCACTGCTCTGCTCAGGGCCTTCACCCCACTGGGTGTGTGAGCACAAGAAGGCTGTGCCTCAGGAGATACCCGGGGGAATGAGATGAAGGAGGAAAATGGGCAGGAAAATGGGTGGAGCAAAGCAGCAGTGAGATCGTAAAATCTCATAATCATAGAATGGTTTGGGTTAGAAGGAACCTCAAAGATCAATTATTTCCAGTCTCTCTGCCACAGATAGAGACACCTTCCACTAGACCAGGTTGCTCCAAGCCCCATCCAGACTGGCCTTGAACACTTCCAGGGATGCAACAGCCACAGCTTAACAGGGCAACCTGTTCCAGTGTATGCTGAGTAAAGAATTTCTCCCACTCATCTGATTTAAATCTCTTCTTCTTTTACTTTTAAACTGTTCAATGGTGTTGGCCATGAGGACCAGGAGGATGCCAGGCTTGGCTGCTGGCCAGTGATGGTGGGTTCCTGGTGCAGGAAGGCTTTAGGGGACATGTGCAGGGAGAGAGCCAATGCCTCAGCCAATGCCAGTGGGGAGCTGCTCACATGCAAGCAGGAAACACCTTGATTTTCTCTGAAAAATGTAAAAAGGCAGGCGAGAGCCTGGGCATCTGGCACAGCTGGAAGAGGGTAGACCTCTGGTAAGGAAAAGGTGATAGAACAGTGATTGGGAAGAGGCCAGGAGGAGCCTTGACAAGTGAAGAAAAGTAGCAGCTGTTTGATGTGGCAGGGCAAGGGAAAGGTGGATGTGAGCAGAGGGAGAAGTAGCCAGAGCAGTGCCCAGGAAAAATTAATATGGATGAGGCAAGAGTGTGCTTTGCCAAGGCTGGAGCAGAGGATTCTTGATGAAATATGATGGGAATCTGGATGCAAACTGCAAGTGAGTGGATGGGCAGCCAGGGCTGGGCTTATCAAGGAGCTGCAGAAAGACTTTGGCTCAGGGTCTGAGCCAGGATGGGGAGAGCTAGAGGGAGAGGAAAGCAGAAAATAACACCAGGGCTGTGGGCCTGAGCGACAGGCAGGGCAGTAGCAGTGTCCACAGCAATTAAGGAAGGAGGTGGGGAGGGGGAGGAAGATTAAGAGCTCTGAGCTTGAGCTGACAGCTCGACATCCAGGAGATGTCAGGGAGACAGGCAGAGTTTTCGTCCGGACAGAGAGAGACAGGCCCGGATGATCGGATCAGACAACTGGGGGGACTGATTTATGTGAGAAGATTAAAAGAGCTGCTTGTAAATATGTGTATAGCTTGGCTAAGTGACACCTGGGGGGACGATAACTGTCTGCAAGTGTACGAAGGGATTGGATACTGGAGCCAGGAGGAGGGGGAGGGAAGAGTTTAGGAGCGTAGATGAGGATTTTGACTAGAGGCAGTGGAATAGGGTGGAGCGAAGCTGGCTGTATTGCCTCATTAGGGAAAATATCTTCCCTGGAAAACTGAGATTCTTTGCAGGTCTTAAGACCTGCATATCCATCTAGGTTCATCTGCCCATGATGACAGGGTGCCTGGCAATCTGGTGTGTGTCCTCATGGTACCTCAAGAGAGGGAGGTGTCCCCAGCTTTGTGCAATTGTGCAATTTGTGGCACTTTGGTACCTTGTGTGACCCTTTGCTCTCTGACTCTCAAGGACCTAAGAAAGTACCTTATCCATTAGGTCCTCTTTCCTTTTATTTGTCTCTGTTTTAAAGGGCCGTTTCTGCAGATAGTCCAGAGAGATGAATGGGAACAAGGCCCAGTGGGGCTCCTCCAGCCCACAGTTTGTGAGATTTTCTCCACATGATCCTTACAACTTTATAACTTAGAAAGTTTTACTCCTCTGTGAAGCCAAGGGAAGGAGCAGCAGGTGTTAATTTGTTTCTGCTGGGCTCATCTATGGGCCAGTGCCTTGTCTCTGCCTTTTTGGTATTTCAGCGGGAGATGCAGGGCATCTGCAGGAGGCAGCTCCCAAGTGAGCTGTCTGTTGGGAGATTTGGTTTCCTTACACTGGTTACAGCCTTTTGCATGTCCCAGGTTTCTATTTATTTTGAGCAACATTGCTCAGAACATGAAAGGGTTTTCCTAGGAAACTTTAACAGAACACTGAGAAAAGTAAAAGGAATGAGCATAAAGTGGTTCCATCGCAACATTTGTTATTTGATTTTCTAGTGCCGGTTCTGCTGTGATACCAGATGGGGGTTAAATCCTCAGATAAATCTTTCAAAGAAAGAGCCCTACTTCCAAAGTCAAATTCCAGCTGTCTCCTTCTGTCTGAGCACCCTTTCCATACCTATCCTTGCCTGGCTGGTCTTTACATTGGTGTCCTAAAGAGAGAAAATTCATGTGGTGACATTTTTTGAGGGTCAATCCATCTCCATCCCTTCCAGTAGCTTTTAAGCCTATAAGCCAATTTCACACACATTGTTTGAGAAGGAGTGATGTGAGAGATACCAAGTTCAAACTTTGTGAAAATGGGCAGTCATGTAGAAAGGATTTTAATTGTGCTGCATCCCACTGCCACCAGGCTTGGAGCAAAGGCCATTGCAAATCTTCAACCTTTTCTAAATACATTGATGAATTTTATAAATAGAGAGCCATTAATGCAGCAGTGACAAACAAGCAAATAAATAAATGAAGATGTCATCAGATTCTTGCCCCCTAATAGGCCCTGGGAAGTAGCTCCACAGACTATAGAGCCATTGGAAGTTAAGCTGTGTTAATAAATTGCCTGTCATTGCAAACTGCCCCATCCCCAGTGTGGGGCTGTACAGGTATCAGTGGATGTGAATTGCTGGTGGCTGTTGCACCTCTTTCTGTGCATGAGGTGCTCAATGTGTCATCCCTTACCAGTGCTAAACTGAATCTCATTATGCATTATCAATAAAAAATAATGTGGAACCTAATAGTACAGAACCAAAATTCTTTTCCAGTTCTTCATGCAGACTTCAGCTGCATTTTAATGGTGGAACCCTTCAGTAGAGACCAGAGGTCTCTGACCTATGAAGGTTTCCTTTTCTCTGCAAGTAGTTTGTGTTTGACCTTGGTAGTCACAGTTACCAGCAGAGCTCCCTGCTCTGACTTTTGCTTCTGTTTCAGCAGGACCAAAATCTGTGGGGTCTTTCTGAATATTTCCCTCCTCACCCAATATTGCTGAAAATGAGCCTGAAGTGCTGACAGACAGCAGCACTCTCAGTGTGTAGGAATCCAACATAAACAGACTTGCTGGTTGTGTACTTGGACATGTTAAACGAGGTCCCTGCTTTGATCTTCCTTGCACTATCCTAAAGCCCAGCAAGCAAAGGCTAAGTAAACAGACCTTTGATTTCAGGGCTGTTTGGAGCAGAGGTCTTGTAAAACTTTTATCAATGGCAGAGCTGAGCTACTGAAGTCCCTCTTGGACTGTAGGTGCTGCAAGAGTAGCAGTGTGTTTTTATTGACCCTAACATCTCCCTGCTTCACATAATGACAAACATCTGGGAATACGAGCCAGCTTCCTGTTGATTTTAATGTGCCAGTTTCTCTAGGAGAGACACCTGCTTATAATCTCCTGTATGGTGAATGGAGCATAAGCTGTTTCAGATCCTACAGCTATTGGGTCCCACAGCCAGTGCAGCCTTTTGTTAATGCATGTCATAAAGATGCTTAAAAAAAAATCACATGGGACACATCCATGGGAAACGCTCACGTTACTAATCCTGTGTGTTCAACACGCCTTGGTCAAACCCCACAAATACCAGTACTCAGGCTGAAATAGCTGAATGTTACAACAAATTGGATTTTATTTATTTGTTTCCTGTTTTCAGAGCATTTAGTGATTCCCCACTATCACAAAGGTCACAAATTTTCTTTCATGTTTAAATAAACAGGAGATTCTCTTTCAGATTATGCCCTCCAAAAAGAGACAGTAAGAAACAAGCACCTAATATCAGAAAATTTAAAAAATAAAATTGTGAGTTATGGCAAACTCCCCTCAATGGATGAACACAGGAGTTGGATTGGCCTCTGCTTTCTTCTAATTTAGTATTTTTCTCTGTCTTCTGGTGAATTACATGAAGGAGGCTTTGTTTCCCTTAGATTCACCATAGGAAAGTGACATAGTAGAGTGAGAGCCTGCCAAGGTATTTTATATTTTAGAAGCATTATCAGATTTTCATTGTTTTCATTACTAAAACCAGCTGTAATTACAATAATGGAGTCCAGGCTGTTCCCAGTGGGCCAAAGCTCTGGACTCTCTTGGTGGAGCCATTTCAGGCAAAGCTTGACTGAGCTCAAGACCAAAAGTTAAAGTATTTTGTTCTGCTCTACCAATGCTTATTGTTTCATATCAAGAGAAATGCTAAATGACAAAATTATTAATGACAAAATGACCAGCTGTTGCATGCCAATAGTGCTCCTGCTGTTAGTTCTGGAAGTAAAGTTGAGATTGTTGGTGAGGTAAATTGTGAGTCAGGGTGCATCTAGTCCCTCTTGTCTTCCACCCTTACACTTTTACAGTTTGGCCTTAAATGACAACCTTTCTTACACTGCCTGTTCCGCCTTAGTCACGAACTGATCCTTTACTGTCAGTCAAACAATGCAGCACTGTTCTCCCTTCGGAAATGAGTTTTGTCTTTTGTTAAATAGTCACATCCACTATTAGATAAGAAGTGTTTCTAACAGCCCTCTGTTTGTTGCTATTTGATGGCAGTTCTTTGATCCCCGGAGGGGTTTGCGGCACTATTTGTGATATACAGCAAATCGATTTTACACATTTCCATCTTTTATCGATGAGTCTTCCAATGGGGTTTCACCATAATCAGATTGGAAAATACCATGGCACAGACACTGGGAAGGGGCTGGAATTTACATGCAATAAAGATTAGGGGATTAGCGGCTGATTAGGAATGTGCTGATTTCTCCAGCCTCAGGTGCAGCAAGGGATCCTGCATGTCTGCTGTTCTCTGACCTTGGGTTTTGACCTCTTGACTCCTTGCTCTGAAATGCCAGCGAGCAGCACAGAGTGATTCCTGATGTGGCTTCCCTCGAGAACAAGTTCAAGTCACTTCAACAGCAGAACCTATTTCGGTGAACGGGGAAGCCCAGAAACGCTCATGCAACTGGACAAGCTGCTCGGATGTGCATCACTTGGGGCAGGCTGGGCAGATGGGCTGTGGCAGCACTTGAGTGTGCAGGCAGGAATTCCTGCTGACAGCCGATGCGCTGTGCGTGTGCCGGTACCGCACACGCGCGATGGGATGTGGGGCAGCTCCGCAGTCGGGACAATATTTCTCCGTGCACAGCTTTTCCTAGACAGTGCCTGTGCTCTCAAGGTTTCTCCCCCTTCTACTTGCAGGAGGGTAGCTGGGACTGCACATTACCAGACACTGAGGTAATAGGATTGCACATTAATTGATATTCCAGCGTCTCTATCTACCTGTTGGATGTGATGTTACATTCCAGTGCGCAGCTCGCCAGCGGAATGGCGTCACTTGAAATCACGGAGCAGTCGGTGTCAGCAAAACTCCCGTGTGTCTCTGTAGCTGCTGAGGTTTGGGCAGCTCAAATAAGGCTGTGCTAAGTACAGGGGGTTGGTAGTCTGCTGGTGTATCAAATAATAATTAGCATCATCTTGCTGCTGATGCAGAGGTACAGGGAAAAAAAGGCAGGCCATGTGGGATCTTTAGCAAAAGAGAAGTATTTCCAAATTCTTAGTTTGGGGAATCTAAATGGATTTAGATTTAAAATATTTGTTTTCAATGGTTCAGTTTTGGCAGACTATATCCACTGCTAGGTGCTGGTTTGCTAATACCATTCATCCTGACACATGCCATGCTGGTGTGCAATGCAGATATAGGAGGAATACCTTCCTCAGAGCAGCAAGGGGTGCAACAAACTTTTGGACATCCCAAATTAAATACAAATCTGATTTTATCTTATTTTAGAATCTCAGCAATCCCAGGACTTTACAGCACAGCTTCTGGCAGTCCTAGGTGGTGCAATTGGACATAGTAAGTCTGACAGAGCAACAGGTCTTCACTCTCTCCTGGTAGTAAAACAAATAAAGCCAAGTAAGAGTGCACTAACCCTATTGGGAGCAAACCAGAGGAGGGGCAGAGGAAGTTGGTCTTTTTAAAGCTCTCCCAGATGCAAGCAGGCTGCAGAAAGCTGCACTTGCCTCTGTCCCAGTGAGTGTATTGTGTTTTTAAATCAGGTAGTGTGCAGTGTCTGAAGAGCAGGAACCAGATGGGAATGCTATAAGAATTCAGTGATTATTTCCCTCTGCAGGAGACTTGGTGTCTCTTGAGTTTAAATGTAGGTTTTCAATGAATCAACCTTGGGAAAGCTTTATTTTAAAGTGCATTCAAGTATTTTCCCCTCCTGGAAGTGATGTACAGGTGTGTATAATGTAAATTGTAGAATGACACAACAGGAATAAATCTTTAAAGTGAAATATTTGGTGCTGAGGAGGCGATGTTCACACTAAAGGCACTTTGGGAGTTTATTCTGGATCAGCTCCAGTCTGGTCATGTAGATTGAGTGCTCATTAATGGAAATGCCAGAGGACAGCTTCTGCTTTTGTTTTCCCAGGGGCCCAGGTAGCAGTTGCTGACTGTCTGCATTAGCAGCTGGTGGGGTTTGGGAAGATTGGATAAAGCAAAACATTTGGTTTTGAGGATGTGGCACCTGCATTTCAGAGGAGTGTTTCACTTTAGAATAGCCTTAGTCTGATTCTGAGAGCTAAATGCCCCTTGCAGCTCAGTTTCATACAAAAGCAACTTAGTCCATGTGCATCAAAACAGTTTCATGAAGCAAAGTATTATTGGTAGGGAAGATAAAAAAATTAATTTTAAAGAATATCTCTGGTCCAGGTTATGACACTGATGTAGGCATATGTAAGGCAGCTCTTTATGATAAGAGTGTAATTCAGAGAGAAAGAGCCATGGAGATTTTGGTAGGCCAGCAGTGAATGGTTTCAGGCAGGATTTTAAAATGCTGCTGTCTTAAAGATGTGTTGCATTTTTCTTTTGGAGCAAGATTTGTTTTTTTACTTTTAATTTTTCTTCCAGAGCAAGACAAGTGATATATATATATAAATATATACACAAACATATATATATATATATATATATATAAAAATATATTTTTGTTTACTACTTTCCAAAATCAATACTCTTTTCAGATTTTAGGAATACAACAAGCAATTTAAATGCTTAATCAACATACTTTTAAAATCACAACTTTTTTGCTTGCATGTGTTTTACTTTGATTGGCCAAAATTATTACACAAAATATTTCTCAAGCTGAAGAGAGGAGAAAATCAGGCAAAACTCTTTGAAAGATAAAACCAAGTAAAGTCTTGCATCTTGATAAAAATGTGATTTTCTCATAGGAAAACAGTTCTGCCAAAGGCTCCATACCAAGCCTGCTATGCAGCCATTCAGCTGGAAATGCTTTCTGTTCTAGAGAAGCCTCTGAAAATATCTCCAGTTCTTAAATACCACAATGTTTATCTCTTTGTGGTCACCATCAAACAGTTGTTACCACGCTTTTGTGGTGACCAAACATAGAAGCCCCCAGAGACGAGGGCAGAGGAAAGGGAGGGCTGAGAGCAGCCTCGCCATGCGGGGCACTGCCACTGATTTCCCAACAGCAGAAGGCTTGGGGATATTTTGGCAGTATCTCGTGATCAAGAGCGAGTGTTCAAGATGGTTTTCTTCTGAGCCCTTAGTGCACTAATGACACCTTTTCCATCCTGGGTATTGGGAAAGGCGAGTAGGAACCGGCAGTGGATGGAAGAGTTGAAAGTCTTCTCCACTTTTATACCTTAGAGTGAATTCTGGTTAAAAAGGTTTTTAAGAATATTTTGAGGAAAACCAATTCCTTGGGTACAAGGGAAAAAGGCTTCTGTGTCAGTCTATGGCTGAAAACTTGCTGCTGTGGACTAGCAGGAAGGCAAACCAGCTATTTAAAGGTCTGTGTTTGCATCGTTCCTGTGTTAGGCACAGAGTCAACCATCGTGGTTTCTGTTTTCCTGCAGACATAAACAATGACACTTACAATTTCCTGCTTGCACAGTGCTCACACAGTGCTCCCTTTCCATAAGGGAAATGTCTAATTACTTATTAAACCCTGCACAGTGCTCAGACTGGGTTAAATATTGACTACCAAGGTTCAAGGGGAACCTTTGTCACCAAACGTGAACTTGGGCATCCTATTTTCTAGGAACTGTTTGGATCAAATGGATAGGTGACAAAATGCTGCGTGCAGGGAGGAGGGACAAAGAAGGGGACAACACACAGAGCAGGTTGTCTCAGAAATAAACATCTATCTTTGGAGCCTGGGGATTTGGGATGTGGTTGCTATTGGTGGCTTGAAGGGGAGTTTTGTTTAAAAAAAAAAAAAAAAAGTGAATTAAACTGAGTCTTGTGGAGTGTTTGGTTTGTTTTACTGAAAGTCTTAAAGATGTGGATGATTTGGCTGGAAAATCCACTGGGCTTGTGAAGCAGGATTTGCATGGTTGGGAAACAGTTGGAAGGGCATAGTACAGTGGTATTTATGTTAAAATTTGGGTAGATCCAACCCAGAAGGTAATTCAGGGCTGCCTGACTGGATTGTTTCCCAGAGATTATGGGAAGCAAACAAATGTCTTGTGTTGGCAGGAATGGTCCCTCTGTGACCTGTGGTGGAGATTGTGGAGGTTTGGAATAGGTTTGGAGAGAGCAGATTGGGGCTATAGGATTTCAGTTGGGCTCTGGATCCTCCCTCAAGCCAGAGGATTTCTAGCTTTCTTACAGAGTTAGGCAGTTTGTCCTTCCTGGAAATAGCAGGCTAAAATTGAAAAAAAAAAAAAAATCTTCTAATTTTAAAAACTTGAAGCCATGTTTTAAGGCCATTTATTTTGAAAAAATGCCCAACATATTAGGAATGCCATTTCTTAGATGGGCTTGCCTTCTTGAATGGGAATGGTAGAGATAGATTGTGAGAGTGTGTGTGCCAATACCCCTTTGTTCTACTTATCTCTTCTCTAAAAAAAGTTTTCTGATTATCCATTTAGCTGCATACCTGCACTGCGCCGTCAGTACAATTTTAGCATTTGAGTAGAAATATTAGTCCTCTCCTTTGGCCCACACTAATCCCACTGGCAGCACTTGAGAAACAATAAATAATATCATTTCTTCCACACTAGAAACTTTCCAGCATATGAAGTCTGTTTCTTCAAAAGTAATTTGAAGTAATCCTAACTCTCCTTTGCGTTTGCTACCTCGAAACCTGAGGGATAAAGTTACTATTTTTTGCTGCTGAAAAAATGTTCGGCAACAATTGAAATTGAATGTCACCCATGCACACAATTTAATAAGATGGTAATTTCATGTTAAATAAATACCAACTGATTATTGAAAACATATGCTCAAAGGATTTAGAAACTACATAAGAGATACATATCTCATCTACTGTTGTTGAACTAATAAATCTAAGCAATAATCAAGTGCCAATTGTTTAACATACAATAAATATTTTATTAAATGTCAGTGAAATGTGTATGCAGAGCACTTAATTAAATGGAACATGTTCCCAGATATTCTATTTTTCTTAGTTTTGGAACATCTAGAGTAGGGAATTTACTGGCAGCCTTCACCCAAGAGGCTAGTTATTACTCATGTAAAAAATGGCAGGTACTTTCTGTACTATCAATAAATATCCATTTCATCAGCAAAACAACTCCTACCACAAAAGTAGGGAAGAAAGAGAAAATATGGTGCTTCACTTGCTGTGAAATGCATCTGCAAAGCTGTTTTCTCCATCAGGTTGTTGGGCTGAGCAATGCACCCCAAGCCTGGAGCTTGCTTCTGCAAACAGTCCATGATTTCCAAATCTAAGCCTGACCAGCCATCGGGGCTGGTCAGCAAATACTTGTGGTGTTTTTGTGTTCCTTGCTCAGAGTCTTTGTTCTAAAGAGATGCTGTTGGTTTTTTCTTTAATCTTTTGATTGTTTTTGATAAGCATTGTTTTTGTCTGTGGGCGCCTATGTTTTCAAGCCAAGAAGGACCCATTAGCTCATCTAATCTGATCTCCTCATGTCACATACCAAAGCATTTGGACCAGTTACCCCCATGCTGACCCCTACTTTACTTGGCTAACACATACCTTTTGGAAATACAAACTGTTTTGTTTTGAAAATATGAAAAGATGTTGGATTCACCAGTCCTTTGAACTGTTTATTCCATTAGTTAATGGGATGCATGGGCAACACATTCATCCTTTTATCTCTCCCAAAAAGCATTTTTATCAGTTCTGCTCTCCATGTAATGGCTTCCAACTGTGCAGAGAGCCAAGAGTTCCTCTCTTTCAGGAACACCTACTCCTCTTGATTGAAACTGTTCCCAACACTGCTTTGTAAAGCCTTCCCTGTGGGATTTGCTCCTTGGTAGAGTTTGTCCTAGCAGAGCCAGGCCTCTGTCCATTCATCCATCATTACAGCCTGAATGCCAATACAAATAATGGTAATATGGATATGCATAGAGTGTGAGTACATAATCCTCATGTTGGTCTTGGAGAGAGGGTTAAACTATTGTAGAAAATGCTAAACTCTGGTTGTAAGCTGGAATTGTACAGCCCAGCTTTGCAGCAGCAGGTAGCCCAAGATAGGCAACTCTGGATGTGTGTTTCAAACATGGCTTTCAGGTAGTCCTTTCCAGCCACCTGTGTACATTTTGAAGCGTTAGAAAAGTAAAGGAAATCCTCTTTGCTGGGAACCACCTGGCAGTAAAGACTTTGGAAGCTCAGGTTTTACAGTGCTGAGCATGGTGAAGGCCAAATATTGCCTCAAGTTTTGGTGTAAGAGATTGTGTTTACACCAAATGAGCAGTTTGGTTGGTAAGCTTTGTCCAATTCCTTCTTCTCACTGTTATAGTGAAACATTTCTGTGCTTGGCTCTATTTTCCTCATAGGACATACACTGTCTGTGGTACCCCAGCCCCTCATGCTAATTCCATGTGTTGATGGGTTGTTTGGGTGCTTCATTGTAAATGACTTTGCTAATTTGTTAACACAGCACTTCAAAAGAAGTCTTATCTACATAGAAAGTGAATGTGTTATAAAATATACATAACCCATGGGGCTCTTAAAACTTATTTAACTTCTTTATAAACTTTACAATACAGTGTGTGGATATTATAAATTACTTTCCATTCCAAGAAACTGTCCGGGCTTGTTGACCTTCCTTGGAATTTCCTCTTTGTAATTATGTTTAATGTGTTAATAAAGTTCACTTTGAACTGTATGATGGCAAATGGTCTCATAGGACGTGGGTCAGTGCTGGTGCGTTCACCATATGTGAAGCTTGATGTCAGTGTGCAGTTTAGTTGAAGGAATAGCAGGGCTAAGGCCAAACAATTGCAGAAGCAGTATCTCCTCCCCAGGTTAGCAGTAAAAAGGGGTTCATGGAAAGTTAGGAATGTGGAGTGGGAAATCATTTAGCTTTCACTGCTAGGTGTTACTAAATTATAGTGCTGGGTTTGAGTCACTATCAAAACACCATATATTTAGAGGGTTTTCACACAGAGCTGTAAATCATGTTTACTACATGTATGAGTTGAACGAGTGCATGAACTTTGCAATGCAGCCCAGGAAAATATAATTACATGTGTGTGTGTTTTTGACTGTGAGAAATATGGATGGGAAGCTCCAGGCTATTTCACTGTTGCGTCTTAAATACACTTCTAGACGTTGTTTTTGCTGCTTCCTGGAAATAGCTATTTGCTAAAGCAAAGAGGCTTTCTTGGGTTTTACATAACTCCTTTTGCCAAGAAATGGCAGCTACTATCCCTTCCCAAGGCACTGGGGAGGAGAGCAGGAATGCTAGTAAAGCAGTGTCAGCAGCAGAGCAGCAAGTGGGGCTTTTCTGTGGTGTAGGATAGTGGATATAAATTGAAAATTGCCCAGCTGTTCAGTAAGACAGGTGTAAGGTCTGTCTTTTATATAATGGAACAGAATGGGGATTCCAGTTGCTTGTATTCGTAAATGAGGCAAATAAATCTGCACACTTGTCTGCATGTATATGAGCAGAAATATTTAAAACAAAGGAGGTGATCAAGGCATTTCCTTGTTAATGTTTGACTGAGTTTATATGATCTTGAACAGAAAACTTGGCATCTGGCTGAGCTTGTTGGTTTCTTTCTGGTTGTGTTTATATGTATTTGCAGATGGGGAAACTACAAGCAAGAAAATAACTTGGTGGAAAATGTAGGTTCTGGGTTGTTTAAATTATATTTTAAGCCTGATTGCACCCTGGCCTTGGAACTCCAGGCATGATCCCTGCTAGTAACTAAAATGATTTGAATGTTATGGGGCAAAGTTATATTTAGTTTGTATTTGGAGAAAGAATAACAACGAAGCATGGGGGGAGGCAGCTGCATTTTCATCACTTCTTTCCGAGTCATATCCGCAGATGTCAAATCCCACCCTTCTCCCTGAGCCAGAGAATAAGGAAATTATTCTCTCAAATTATTGGGTAGAGGGCAAGGGGGACTTAAGAAAACCTGCCCCCACTGGGCTTGTGTTGAGGTGGGGCTTAACTTTCTGAGCGAGCTCCTCCTACAGACTGTAGAACCAGCTGTGCCCTCTCCACTGTGATGGGGCTTAAAGCAGTGCCCCGTGGCCATAGAGAGCTGCCCTTGCCTGGTGAAAAATTGCAAGAGTTCCCTCTCCCTGTCTACAAAAATGCCTAAAAATCTCGGATGGAATATCTACCTAAGGCGTTGTTTTCATTCCCATATCCCATGAAAAAGTGCTGCAGGAAGTAGTTGCTGTGTCCAGGAGCATCATAGATTGAAGATTCTCGGCACTTAAAAAAGGCTGATGTTTCCAAGAAACATCACTGTGTAATGGCTAAGAAATTGGGGGGAGCACAGTGTAGGGACTCCTCTACGATTTACACTCAGGGCCAGAGGGCACTTGCTCTCTGCTGGTCCACCTTGAAAGGATCCAGTCTGGAGCTTTGACCCCTGAGTGCAGGCACATGGCAGTTGACAGGATTCATCCCCCCTAGCCAGAGAGATGATCTCTATTAGCATTAATTTTGCATTGGTAAATATATAAAGTCACTATTTTACCAGTCTGGTTTAATGAAGTGTTTTCAGGTTACAGAACAATCCCTTATGGTGTTGCTCTCCAGTTTTTGGGGTGTTGCCTTGCCCACAAACAAGGCAAGAGCAGCGCTGTAGTGAGCAGGCATAGGGTATTGCACTCAGAGCATTTCTGCTCACACATGACACAAAGCTGGAGTCCAGGACAGCAGACATCGTGACACAGGCTGCTTGAGCAGTAATTTCATCTGCCTTTTAATGCTGCCTTCGAGCATGGGACCGACACTGGCAGCAGCGAGAGATGGGAAGTCAGTCAGAGCCAGGCTTCAGCCTGTTTTTACCTCGCTGGCAGCTGTAGGTGAAGCAGCAGGTGCTTTCCTGGGATTTTGCCTTGCTAAGCAGCTGTAGATATGTATCCAGCCTGCAGGGCCTGTGTCCTGGGCTGCGCTCCCACACCGCCGCACTCAGCTGCGAGCACACACGTGCCCCGGCCCTGCAGGGTCAGACACTCCCAAATCAGTGCCTTGGAAGGGTCTACTGGGCACTCAGCTCTCCTGGCCACCCCGTGACATTTTATGGGCCAGTTCTGGAAGGTGGGGAGCTTCTGTCAGTAGCAGCACTGCAAGCAAGAAATTGGCGAGCTCAGCATGTTTTTGCTACATCTTTTTGCTCTGTTCATGCAGCAGGAGATGGAAGAGCTACAGAGAAACCTGGGACATTAATTTCCGAGAGAACCTGAGTGGTGCTTATTATCTGGATTCAGCGGGGGAAGGTGTTTTTGCCTCAAGTGTGTGGGGCAGCTCTGTGTCAGTAGCACCCGCTGCTCAGAGGATATTGGAGAAGGGCCTTTTTTCAAAACAAACTTACCCCTCTCTGCTGCCTCCCCTGATGCCTCTGATGGTGCAACGTGGTGAGATGTGCCAAAGTGTGTCTTGATGGGAAAAGCATTCATCTGTCACTATTGCAGTCCCAAGGCAGGGCTCTACAGATATGTAGTGAAATAAGACCCAATGAATGCCTGTACATGAGAAAGAGGGACAGACATCCGTGATGATATCAATATTTTATTCTTGCTATAACCCAGCTTCAGGAGGTCCAGCTACCATTGGCTTGCCAGGGCGTCTGAAGCCTCTGGTGTATGTGAAGGTGCTGAATTGTATTATGGTTCTTTGTCAACACAGTAGTAAATTACAGTATTGTAATAATTACCATGGTGCTTGATATTTGCATCAGAACACTGATTCCAGAGAGTACTGCTTGAGCAGAACGTTATTAATGCAAAGATGATGGGTAATAAAATGAAAATACTTACAGCACTAAATGAACAGAAACAAGGCCTTATCATCTTTGTCATAGAGCTGTACACTACTGAGAAGTGCATGCTGTATCTGGCAAAATTCACAGTAAGAAAAAAGAGTGAGGGGTTTTATTCCTGTTCCTGAGAAAGCTGCTGGAGGAGCTAATGAAGAGCTGCAGTAATGTTTTTACGCAGAATGACTGTAAGAAACGCACCCTTTTCTAAATGTCATAAAGGTCTGCAGATAGATCCTGTGACAGGGGCTGATCCAACAATTCCTCAGAATGAAAGGTCATTCAAAGGAAAATGGCATTTAGGAGGACCAAGCTTACCACTGACCCAAACATGTGACAGATCCAGAGGCAACTCTGGTGCCATCAGGAGCGCTGCTTGTGCAGGCTGCCCCAGAGAAGCACATGATGTGACTGGGAAACTATCTGATTCCTCCAGGTCTCAAAATTCATCAGGAGTCAACATGAATGTCGGAAGGAAAGGGATTTTGAAGGAGCCTACAGCAGGCTTCCAAGTTGGGAGGAGAGTGCTCTCTCTCCACTGTCCCTGCTTGCCCTGCGCCAAACATTTTTTTTCCCAGTACTAATTATAGATCTGTTTTTGTCATTTGAATATGCATGAAGTAGTGTCCTGGCTCACAAGCAGGTTGCAGTGAAACTACTTTTAAAGTTTGACTTGGTTTGATAAGGCTCTGAGTCAGAAAGAACCTCTCCAAGGGCCAACCCAGAATTTCAACAAGTCTGTGGACTTGTCTGGGCATTTCAGCTCCTTTGCACTGAGTGAGGGCATCATGTAGGGAAATGTAACAGAATCTGTGGGCAGATTCTCACCCAGTGTTTGTGAATTCTACCTTATCAAAGCCAACACACACAGCCCCTCTTCATGGGTGGATTTTAATTTTAAAATATTCAGCAATGCAATTTGGGTCAGACCAGCATTCAAAAGGTCTTGGGGGTTATCTCTCTATCCACAGAGATAGTTGGAAATCTCACAAGGTGAAGAACATAAGGGTGGTTTGGAATTTTTAGAAACACCTGGACAGGCAGGATTTCTCATGGTGTTTTGCCAGTTCCCTTGAAGAATAGGAGGATACCATAATGTCTGAGATGCTGTCTCACAGGTGACTGCAGAAGATGTGAAGGGGTGGGTGTTACCTTTTTCTTTGTTATCTTTGTTATCTCTGACTTTTTCAGAATAAGTGCTCTCAAGGTCCTTACTTTGGGGCATTAGGAGTTCATCAGAATTTGACTGTGTCTAAGACATTGATTTAACCAGCCTCTTAGTTAAACTCATTTTAAAAAGTTTCAAGCTGGTTCACCACTCTGTTCTCAGCTTGAGCAGCATTTCTTTTCACCAGCAAAGCTGCAAAATTCATGGGTGCGATTCAACATGAGTAACTGCAACAGCAGCTCTGGAGTCATTCGGGAGCTGGACTGTATGTACTCCCTTAGTCAGGCTGAGAAAAAATCAGGCAGACTTTGGAATAATAGGAATTAGTCATGAGGAAGTGCAAATATGAGCTCTGTAGTTTATCCCCTGTGGGTCCAATCCTGTAAAACACTAGAAACAGGAGTAAAATATGAGGGAACAGTTCCAAATCCCACAGATATCTTGTGGGTTTTGGGTGCAACTCAGCATCAGCAATCCTTAGCAAAACATTTTGTCCTTGTGCAAGAACAGGGCACTTATTATCACACCCATTAATAGACTATTCTGGGAAGAGCACTGCTATTGCAATCTGTGTAGAGAACTTGTGCAATTAATGAAAAGGCAGAAAAGGCAGATGCAGGAAAAAGACTCAACTTTTTAGAGTCTTGGGAAGGAATTTTAGTTGGAATTCAGCTGTGGGAGAATTCCCACTGCTGGAGTCTTTACCACTTCTTTTTTCTGATTGTTGACCTGTCCAAGTGCATCCTGTTATCATGTAGTAAACAGTGTTTTTACTCTGACATTCCAGGGACACTCTCTTTTGTATGAAATTATCACCTTTAACAAAGAGTAAATATTTATCAGATGGGTCAAACCATCAGGGTTGCTAAGGAAATTTATTAAAATATCCTCTTTTGGATTATAAGCAATGTTAACGTGTCAGGCTAAGCTGTGTCTTTCATTGAAGCATTACCCAATGAATGTTATGTGTTCAACAACTGCAGGCTTATGTGTCTCAGATAAAGCCCATCTGTTGACTATTAAAGGGAATTACTGTACATACAACATGAAAGAATTAAAACATTTGGGGGGTGTGGGGCAGTGTTTAGTTGTAAGTACCACTCCTGTTACTAATTTTGCCTTCAGGATAGGTGTTAAGTTTAAAACAACTACAGTTTCTTTACCAAACACACCGGAACAGTTTTTGTGTTGGGCTCCTTCTTGTGACAGGAAAAGGCTGGAAATTTTGGAACAGCAATAGAGCCTCAGAACCAGGCTTCCCTGGTGGGTTAGCATGAGCTGCTGCTGCAAGGCTACAGCTTCAGGTCTTGCTGTATCCCTCTGTAATTGCTGACAGTTTCAGCCTTGGTTGTGAGTGATTTTTGGTAAACACCTTCTATTCTGTGTAGCAGTCAGTGTAAAGGCCAGATTGATGACTCGGCTTTGAATCAGTGCTGTGTCACTGGCAAAAGTCATAACAGCTGTTCCTGTCTCTGTTCTTTCCT